>NC_135232.1:4909166-5209166 GCF_051348905.1 Ranitomeya variabilis | reverse complement strand
TGACCTGGAACGTGCGGGGTATTAAAACTCCCTGGAAAAAGATTAAGGTATTTTCACAGATCAAGCGCTATCCCCCACACACCGTAGCGTTGGTGGAGACACATTTGACTAGGGACACGGCCCGGTGTGTACAGAAACCGTGGGTACAGTGGTCCATACATGCGTTCCACGCTAGTTATTCAAGAGGGGTTTCACTGTTAATTCACAGGGACGTTAGATGGGAAATGAGGGAGGCTAAGAGGGATTCTGAAGGTCGATTCGTCTTTGTACACGCATTAATTCTCGTGAATACGTCATATTATGTGTTTACAACCCTCCTCCAGCTAATCTATCAATACTCCGGATGGCAATGAGCTTCGCCCTAAGCTATCCGGATGCAAATGTCATATGCATGGGAGATTTCAATCTGGTTATGGACGCCCGCTTGGATAGGCTGAGACTGGGTGACGATATAGCGGGGGAACTCTCCTCTCAAGACTCCATCCCCATTGGCTTTATTTATGGAGGGTAGTGGTTGGATATGTGGAGAACGCGCCATCCGGAGGTAAAAGGGTATACCTGTCACTCATCTACCAGACGTTCCCTCTCTGGCCTGGATTATATATTTGGATCCGAAGGGTTGGCAACATGGGTGGATAGTGTTGAACATGGCAATAGGGGAATTTCTGACCACAGCCCAGTTATTAATAAACTTAAATTTGGGCACTCAAATAGCGGCATAGTGTGGAAATTGAATCCATTTTGGCTTAAGTTAATAGATTCCAATGATAGAACTGTGGACCAGTTGAATGGCTTTATTTTATCCCACCAACACTAATCTATTTTGGGATACCCTTAAGGCATATCTAAGGGGGTGTCTATCTTCTACGATATCTTACATAAAAAGGGTGACTTCGAGTGAGGATGACGAGATGGAACAACGACTAAAAGATTCGGAGTCTGCATATATATCTGATCCAACTAATGGTAATAGACTTGAGTGGTTAACTTCCCAGAGGTTATATGTTCAGCATACAGACACTAAATCTAAGCGTAAATTATTTTTTACCTGTCAATCCTTTTTTGAATTGGGAAACCAGGCTAGCAAATGTTTGGCTTTTCTGGTACGCCAACATAATGTCTCCAATACTATACTACAGATTCGAACACCAGACGGATCATTGGTGTCCTCGACTGAGGAGATACTTCGCTGCTTTCACGATTATTATAAGTCGCTATGTACATCTAAGTGTGACTTTGATATTCAGGAAAACCTAGATTATTTATCGCATATAACATTTCCCCAACTGACCCCAGCTCAGCGAGCCTTTATGGACGCGGAGTTTACCCTGGAAGAGGTTGAACATGCTTTGATGGATATGGCCTCTGGGAAGGCCCCTGGCCCAGACGGGTTTCCCATTGAATTATACAGGAAATATCATGATATACTGGCACCACTTTTGTTGAGGGTGTTCCGGGGGGTGTGGGAGGAGGGTTCTATGCCCGACACGTTCTACGAAGCAAACATTACTGTACTCAAAAAGGAAGGGAAGGACCCATTGGAGTGTGGATCTTATAGGCCTATCTCACTAGTAAATGTAGACTATAAAATCTTTACTAAAATCCTAGCTACAAGACTAAATTCGATTATATTAGACCTTATACATCCAGACCAAACGGGTTTTATGCCGGGCAAAAATACTTTGATTAACATCAGACGGGTCCAATCAGTAGTCCAATATAGCTCATTGGAACCAGATAACTCGTGGGAACTGGCATCGCTGGCCAAGGCCAAAGCCTTTGACTCTCTTGAGTGGCCCTTCCTATCAGCATGTTTAAAAAAAATACGGTTTTGGGGATAAATTCTTGAAGTGGGTAGGTTTATTATATATGAAACCCAAGGCCCGTATAATTGTTAACGGCTCCATTTCTAAATCTTTTTCATTGTACAGAGGAACCCGCCAGGGGTGTCCCCTCTCCCCGGCCCTCTTTGCCCTCGCAATAGAGGCTCTGGCGATACGTGTAAGGTCCTCTGCCGACATTAAAGGCATAAATATAGCTGGTCGTGTGGACACCATTGGTCTATACACTATGTTCCAAATTATTATGCAACTGACATTTTTATCGGATTTTCCTAAACGGTTGGTGCAAATGACAGTCAGTCTAATAAAAGTAATCACCCTTAAGAGTATACATCGAATTTTATTGAAGAAACCTCCCAGTGACACTATAATCTCCAAAATGAATAAAAACTTAAAATGCACTGTTCCAAATTACCGTATTAGGCACAGTACAATTTCTAAACATTTGATATGTTTTAAAGAACTGAAAATGCTCATTTGTGAAATTTGCAGCATTAGGAGGTCACATTCACTGAATAAAAAATCTATTTAACTCCAAAACATCCTAACAGGCCAAGTTACATGTTAACATAGGAGCCCTTCATTGATGTCACCTTCACAATTCTTGCATCCATTGAACTTGTGAGTTTTTGTAGAGTTTCTGCTTGTATTTCTTTGCATGAAGTCAGAATAGCCTCCCAGAGCTGCTGTTTTGATGTGAACTGCCTCCCACCCTCATAGATCTTTTGCTTGATGATTCTCCAAAGGTTCTCTATAGGGTTGAGGTCAGGGGAAGATGGTGGCCACACCATGAGTTTATCTCCTTTTATGCCCATAGCAGCAAATGAGGTATTCTTTGCAGCATGAGATGGTGCGTTGTCATGCATGAAGATGATTTTGCTCCTGAAGGCACGTTTCTGCTTTTTATACCATGGAGGAAAGTAATCAGTCAGAAACTCTATACAGTATACTTTGCAGAGGTCATTTTCACACCTTCAGGAACCTTAAAGGGCCCTACCAGCTGTTTCTCCATGATTCTGGCCCAAAACATGACTCCTCCACCTCCTTGCTGACGTTGCAGCCTTGTTGGGACATGGTGGCCATCCACCAACCATCCACTACTCCATCCATCTGGACCATCCAGGGTTGCTCAACGCTTATCAGTAAACAAGACTGTTTGGAAATTAGTCTTCATGTATGTGTGGGCCCAATGCAACCATTTCTGCTTGTGAACACTGTTTAAGGGTGGCCGAATAGTAGGTTTATGCACCACAGCAAGCCTTTGAAGGAGCCTACACCTTGAGGTTCGAGGGACTCCAGAGTCACCAGCAGCTTCTAATATCTGTTTGCTGCTTTGTAATGGCTTTTTAGCAGCTGCTCTCTTAATCCGATGAACTTGCCTGGCAGAAATCTTCCTCATTATGCCTTTATCAGCATAAACACATCTGTGCTCAGATACAGCCACAAATCTCTTAACACTACGATGATCACGCTTAAGTTTTCTGGAAATTTTTAATGTTTTCATCCCTTCACCAAGGCATTGCACTATTTGATGCTTTTCAGCAGCAGAGAGATCCTTTTTCTTTCCCATGTTACTTGAAAACTGTGACCTGCTTAATAATGTGGAACATCATTTTTAAGTAGTTTTCCTTTAATTAGAATCACCTGGAAAACTAATTATCACATGTGTTTAAGATTGAGTTCAGTGATCCATTGAGCCCTAAGACACAATACCATCCACGAGTTTATTTGAAAAACAAAACAATTAATTCTTTATGACACTTAAATCCAATTTGCATAATAATTTGGAACACAGTGTATGCTGACGACATGGTGATATTTATGGATAAGGCGGAGGTAACACTACCGCAGGTAATCGCTACTGTAGACAGGTTCAGTAGACACTCAGGCCTATACATAAATTGGGACAAATCAGCATTGATGATGTCTCTCTCCCACGCTCCGATGCCCGGCCTTGGGACCATTTCCTCCCTCCCTATTGTACCTAGCTTTAAATACCTGGGTATACATATCTCTCAATGTAGTAGATCTGATCTACAACTTAATATATTCCCGTTGTTAGAATTAGCTAAATCTAAATTTGAAGCTTGGAACAAACTTCCGTTGTCAGTAGCCGGCCGTGTCAACTTAATCAAAATGATACTGCTCCCTAAGCTCTGTTACTCTCTTCAACACAGCGCGGTGCTAATTCCTAAATTCTTCTTTACAAGTCTGAATTCTCAAATCACATCTTTCATATGGGGGAAATCCAGGCCCAAACTTAAACTGTCTACGCTGCAGAGACCAAAGCAGGGGGGTGGGGCTGCGCTGCCAGATTTTTATTTATATTACTTGGCTGGTCAGGTTAGAGCGCTCAATAAATGGATGCCCAATAATTGCCTTCCTAACTCTGAAAGTCATCTACTTCATGCGGCTCAAACTGACTGTCCACTGAACTTTCTAGAGTTGGAGAAAATTAACCCCTTTCTGTCATTGGACGTACTATTCCGTCCATGTGGGGTGGGCCCTACTTCCCAAGGACGGAATAGTACGTCCAGCACGATCGGCCGCGCTCACGGGGGAAGCGCGGCCGAGTGTCAGCTGACTATCGCAGCTGACATCCGGCACTATGTGCCAGGAGCGGTCACGGACCGCCCCCGGCACATTAACCCCCGGCACACCGCGATCAAACATGATCGCGGTGTGCCGGCGGTATAGGGAAGCATCACGCAGGGAGGGGGCTCCCTGCGGGCTTCCCTGAGACCCCCGGAGCAACGCGATGTGATCGCGTTGCTCCGAGGGTCTCCTACCTCCTTCCTCGCTGCAGGTCCCGGATCCAATATGGCCGCGGCATCTGGGTCCTGCAGGGAGGGAGGTGGCTTACCGAGTGTCTGCTCAGAGCAGGCGCTGGTAAGCTTGCTGCACTCTAAGTGAGATCGGTGATCTGACAGAGTGCTGTGCACACTGTCAAATCACCGATCTGTAATGTCCCCCCCCTGGGACAAAGTAAAAAAGTTTTTAAAAAAATGTCCACATGTGTAAAAAAAAAATAAAAAAAAAATTCCTAAATAAATAAATAAATTAAAAAAATTATTCCCATAAATACATTTCTTTATCTAAATAAAAAAAAAAATCAAACAATTAAAGTACACATATTTAGTATCGCCGCGTCCGTAACGACCCCACCTATAAAACTATATCACTAGTTAACCCCTTCAGTGAACACCGTAAAAAAAAAAAAAAAAAAAACGAGGCAAAAAACAACGCTTTATTCTCATACCGCCAAACAAAAAGTAAAATAGCACACGATCAAAATGACGGATATAAATAACCATGGTACCGCTGAAAACTTCATCTTGTCCCGCAAAAAACGAGCCACCATACAGCATCATCAGCGAAAAAATAAAAAAGTTATAGTCCTCAGAATAAAGCGATGCCAAAATAATTATTTTTTCTATAAAATAGCTTTTATCGTATAAAAGCGCCAAAACATAAAAAAAAGATATAAATGAGATATCGCTGTAATCGTACTGACCCGAAGAATAAAACTGCTTTATCCATTTTACCAAAAGCGGAACGGTATAAACGCCTCCCCCAAAAGAAATTAATGAATAGCTGGTTTTTGGTCATTCTGCCTCACAAAAATCGGAATAAAAAGCGATCAAAAAATCTCCCGTGCCCGAACATATTACCAATAAAAACGTCAACTGGTCCCGCAAAAAACAAGACCTCACATGACTCTGTGGACTCAAATATGGAAAAATTATAGCTCTCAAAATGTGGTAACGCAAAAAATATTTTTTGCAATAAAAAGCGTCTTTCAGTGTGTGAGGCTGCCAATCATAAAAATCCGCTAAATAACCCGCTATAAAAGTAAATCAAACCTCCCTTCATCACCCGCTTAGTTAGCGAAAAATTAAAAAAATTAAAAAAATGTATTTATTTCCATTTTCCCGTTAGGGCTAGGGTTAGGGCTAGGGTTAGGGCTAGGGTTGGGGCTAGGGTTGGGGCTAGGGTTGGGGCTAGGGTTAAGGCTACATTTAGGGTTGGGGCTAAAGTTAGGGTTAGGTTTTGGATTACATTTACGGTTGGGATTAGGGTTGGGATTAGGGTTAGGGGTGTCTGGGTTAGGGTTTCAGTTATAATTGGCGGGGTTTCCACTGTTTAGGCACATCAGGGGCTCTCCAAACGTGACATGCAGGGTTGAGCGACTTTTATTTTTATAGGATCGGGTCGGGCTTCACGAAACCCGACTTAAACCCGACTTTCTCAAAAGTCGGGTCGAGTGAAATCGGCCGATCCTATAAAAAAGTCGGGGTCGGGGTCGGCCGAAACACGAAACCCAATGCAGTGCAATGGGATACTATGGTTCCCAGGGTCTGAAGGAGAGGAAACTCTCCTTCAGGCCCTGGGATCCATATTTAAGTGTAAAATAAAGAATTAAAATAAAAAATATTGATATACTCACCTCTCCGACGCAGCCTGGACATCGCCACTGGTAACCGGCATCTTCCGTTCCTAAGAATGGCGCTTGAAAGACCTTTCGATGACGTCACGGCTTGTGATTGGTCGCGGCCGCCCACGTGACCGCTCAGCGACCAATCACAAAGCCGTGACGTAATTTTCAGGTCCTAAATTCCTCATTCTAGGAATTTAGGACATGAGAATTACGTCACGGCTTTTGATTGGTCGCTGAGCGGTCACGTGGGCCGCCGCGACCAATCACAAGCCGTGACGTCATCGAAAGGTCCTTCACGCGCTCATTCTTAAGAAGGAAGGCTGCCGGAAAGAAGCCAAGGGTGAGTATATTCCTATTAGGTATATACTCACCCTCGGACGCGCCCTGCTTCTTTCCGGCAGCCTTCCTTCTTAAGAATGAGCGCGTGAAGGACCTTTCGATGACGTCACGGCGCTGTGATTGGTCGCGGCGGCCCACGTGACCGCTCAGCGACCAATCAAAAGCCGTGACGTAATTCTCATGTCCTAAATTCCTAGAATGAGGAATTTAGGACCTGAAAATTACGTCACGGCTTTGTGATTGGTCGCCTAGCGGTCACGTGGGCGGCCGCGACCAATCACAAGCCGTGACGTCATCGAAAGGTCCTTCACGCGCTCATTCTTAGGAAGGAAGGCTGCCGGAAAGAAGCCGAGGGTGAGTATATTCCTATTAGGTATATACTCACCCTCGGACGCGCCCTGCTTCTTTCCGGCAGCCTTCCTTCTTAAGAATGAGCGCGTGAAGGACCTTTCGATGACGTCACGGCGCTGTGATTGGTCGCGGCGGCCCACGTGACCGCTCAGCGACCAATCAAAAGCCGTGACGTAATTCTCATGTCCTAAATTCCTAGAATGAGGAATTTAGGACCTGAAAATTACGTCACGGCTTTGTGATTGGTCGCTGAGGGGTCACATGGGCGGCCGCGACCAATCACAAGCCGTGACGTCATCGAAAGGTCTTTCAAGCGCCATTCTTAGGAACGGAAGATGCCGGTTACCAGCGGCGATGTCCAGGCTGCATTGGGGAGGTGAGTATATCAATATTTTTTATTTTAATTCTTTATTTTACACTTAAATGTGGATTCCGATACCGATTTCCGATATCGCAAACATATCGGAACTCGGTATCGGAATTCCGATACCAGATTCAGAAGATCGCCGACCTCATGGCCGACCCCACACAGGGGTCGGGTCGGGTTTCATGGAACCCGACTTTGCCAAAAGTCGGCGACTTCTGAAAATGGCCGACCCGTTTCGCTCAACCCTAGTGACATGGCGTCCGATTTCAATTCCAGCCAATTCTGCGTTGAAAAAGTAAAACAGTGCTCCTTCCCTTCCAAGCTCTCCCGTGCGCCCAAACAGGGGTTTACCCCAACATATGGGGTATCAGCGTACTCGGAACAGATTGGGGTCCAATTTCTCCTGTTACCCTTGGGAAAATACAAAACTAGGGGCTAAAAAATAATTTTTGTGGAAAAAAAAAATATTTTTTATTTGCATGGCTCTGCGTTATAAACTGTAGTGAAACACTTGGGGGTTCAAAGCTCTCACAACACATCTAGATGAGTTCCATGGGGGGTCTAGTTTCCAATATTGGGTCACTTGTGGGGGGTTTCTACTGTTTAGGTACATTAGGGGCTCTGCAAACGCAATGTGAGGCCTGCAGACCATTCCATCTAAGTCTGCATTCCAAATGGCGCTCCTTCCCTTCCGAGCACTCCCATGCGCGCAAACAGTGGTTCCCCCCCACATATGGGGTATCAGCAAACTCAAGACAAATTGGACAACAACTTCTGGGGTCCAATTTCTCCTGTTACCATTGGGAAAATACAAAACTGGGGGCTAAAAAATAATTTTTTGGGGGAAAATTTTTATTTTTTTATTTTCACGGCTCTGCGTTATAAACTGTAGTGAAACACTTGGGGGGTTCAAAGTTCTCACAACACAACTAGATAAGTTCCTTGGGGGGTCTAGTTTCCAATATTGGGTCACTTGTGGGGGGTTTCTACTGTTTAGGTACATTAGGGGCTCTGCAAACGCAATGTGACGCCTGCAGACCAATCCATCTAAGTCTGCATTGCAAATGATGCTCCTTCCCTTCCGAGCTCTGCCATGCGCTCAAACGGTGGTTCCCCCCCAGATATCAGGTATCAGCGTACTCAGGACAAATTGGACAACAATATATAGGGTCCAAATTCTCCTGTTACCCTTGGAAAAATACAAAACTGGGGGCTAAAAAATAATTTTTGTGGAAAAAAAAAAATAATTTATTTGCACGGCTCTGCATTATAAACTGTAGTGAAACACTTGGGGGTTCAAAGCTCTCACAACACATCTAGATGAGTTCCTTAGGGGGTCTACTTTCCAAAATGGTGTCACTTGTGTTTTTTTTTTACTGTTTAGGTACATTAGGGGCTCTGCAAACGCAATGTGACGCCTGCAGACCATTCCATCTAAGTCTGCATTCCAAATGGCGCTCCATCCCTTCCGAGCCCTCCCATGCGCCCAATCGGTGGTTCCCCCCCACAGATAGGGTATCAGCGTACTCAAGACAAATTGGACAACAACTTTTGGGGTCCAATTTCTCCTGTTACCATTGGGAAAATACAAAACTGGGGGCTAAAACATAATTTTTGGGGGATTTTTTTTTTTATTTATTTTCACGGCTCTGCGTTATAAACTGTAGTGAAACACTTGGGGGTTCAAAGTTCTCACAACACAACTAGATAAGTTCCTTGGGGGGTCTAGTTTCCAATATTGGGTCACTTGTGGGGGGTTTCAATGTTTAGGCACATCAGTGGCTCTCCAAACGCAACATGGCGTCCCATCTCAATTCCTGTCAATTTTGCAGTGAAAAGTCAAACGGCGCTCCTTCCCTTCCGAGCTCTCCCATGCGCCCAAACAGTGGTTTACCCCCACATATGGGGTATCAGTGTACTCAGGACAAATTGTACAACAACTTTTGGGGTCCAATTTCTTCGCTTACCCTTTGGAAAATAAAAAATTGGGGGCGAAAAATCATTTTTGTGAAAAAATATGATTTTTTATTTTTACGGTTCTGCATTATAAACTTCTGTGAAGCACTTGGTGGGTCAAAGTGCTCACCACACATCTAGATAAGTTCCTTAGGGGGTCTACTTTCCAAAATGGTGTCACTTGTGGGGGGTTTCAATGTTTAGGCACATCAGTTGCTCTCCAAACGCAACATGGCGTCCCATCTCAATTCCAGTCAATTTTGCATTGAAAAGTCAAATGGCGCTCCTTCGCTTCCGAGCTCTGTCATGCGCCCAAACAGTGGTTTACCCCCACATATGGGGTATCAGCGTACTCAGGACAAATTGTATAACATCTTTTGGGGTCCATTTTCTCCTGTTACCCTTGGTAAAATAAAACAAATTGGAGCTGAAGTAAATTTTGTGTGAAAAAAGTTAAATGTTCATTTTTATTTAAACATTCCAAAAATTCCTGTGAAACACCTGAAGGGTTAATAAACTTTTTGAATGTGGTTTTGAGCACCTTGAGGGGTGCAGTTTTTAGAATGGTGTCACACTTGGGTATTTTCTATCATATAGACCCCTCAAAAGGACTTCAAATGAGATGTGGTCCCTAAAAAAAAATGGTGTTGTAAAAATGAGAAATTGCTGGTCAAATTTTAACCCTTATAACTCCCTAACAAAAAAAAATTTTGGTTCCAAAATGGTGCTGATGTAAAGTAGACATGTGGGAAATGTTACTTATTAAGTATATTGTGTGACATATCACTGTGATTTAATTGCATAAAAATTCAAATTTGGAAAATTGCAAAATTTTCAAAATTTTCGCCAAATTTCCATTTTTTTCACAAATAAACACAGGTAATATCAAAGAAATTTTACCACTATCATGAAGTACAATATGTCACGAGAAAACAATGTCAGAATCACCAGGATCCGTTGAAGCGTTCCAGAGTTATAACCTCATAAAGGGACAGTGGTCAGAATTGTAAAAATTGGCCCGGTCCATAACGTGCAAACCACCCTTGGGGGTGAAGGGGTTAATATCCCTCGTATGCTACCCTTGCTTCGCTTGGCGCGGTCAGTTTGGAGGCAAATCAAAAAAACTGTAGGATTCATAGATATTGTGGCAGAGATGCCCCTGTGGAAGAATGGTTATTTCTCAACTTTATTGAATCACCCGTCAACCGACTTCTGGATTGGGCATGGTGTCTCTTCAATAGGTGATTTGTATGATGGTGGGGTGTTTGTGTCTTTTGAGCAATTGCAAACCAAGTATGATATACCGAGATCCCAATTTTTCCGATATCTACAGCTACGATCAGCTGTACAATCATACATGAGACAGGCAGGTGTAGGTCGTGCTATATCCTCTTTACCCTTGATAGGAATTCTTAAATTGCAGGGCCCCCAAGGTCTTATCTCCTCCTTATATACCTATTTGCTATCTTCGGGAGCTATGTCTACTGTCAATTCTATTAAAGGGAAGTGGGGGGGGGGACTTTTTTCTAGTATGCAAGAGGAGGAATGGGACGACATTCTTGAATCTCCAATTAAAGTATCTCCATCTGTGAACAACAGGATGACCCAGTTATACATACTACACCAATCGTACTTAACTCTGATAAGGCTCTTTAAGATGGGTCGGTTTCAAACATCTGAGTGTGTGCAATGCCGTGCTTTAGATGCAGACTTCATCCACATGATATGGAGGTGTCCTGTTGTTCTTCAATATTGGAGGGAGGTGACATCACTACTTGCATCATTGCTATCAATTCCAGTTCCCCTTGACCCACTAGTTTGTATATTTGGGGTATGGGAGGAGGAGACTTGGGATCATTACATTGATATTTTCTTACGCGAGACGCTCTTTATGGCACCGAAGGTATTGGCTTTGCGGTGGATGGGGAGTACAAATCCATCTACAAGAGCTTGGATTGATCTGGTTAATTCGATCATTCCTTATGAACGCACGTTATATCAAAATAGAGGATGTCCGGGAAAATTTGAAAAGATCTGGGGTAGGTGGAATTCTTCCCATCTTACCGTGTAGATTTATTGTGGGTCGGGGATTTCACGTGGGGAGGCGGGTATGAGGCATTGCGGCGAGTTAGTAGTTAGAGTACAGTTTTATTTCAGGAGTTCTGGTTTTATGAGCTTTCCTATTTACATAATTCATATGTTACAATTGACTCAATAATTCTAATAATCACAAGATAATGCTGGATATAGGTGAAAGTTGTGTTTTATTGTCTGCTCACCAATGCATGATTTATGTGTATCACATACTATGTTTAACAATCTTGGATGCAAAATGTATGTAACATTACTTATTTTGTTGCTAATAAATGAATTTAAAAAAAAAAGATAATACATATCCAAGGAAAGGGATCTCCTCAACATACACTTTGACATAAAATTTGTCACGTAATATGTGTAGGACTTGTCTGACATGACGCTGGTGTGACTCAAGGTCAGGTAAATAAACAAGAATGTCATCCAGGTAGATAACAACAAACCTGCCTACTAGGTGACTAAAGATGTCATTAGTAAAATGCTGGAAGACGGCAGGCGCGTTCATCAACCCAAAAGGCATCACCAGATTCTCGTAGTGTCCTTCTGGCGTATTGAACGCAGTCTTCCACTCATCCCCCTCCTTAATGCGGATGAGGTTGTTCGCCTCCTTGAGGTCCATCTTAGAGAACTATTCTGCCCCAACAATTTGATTAACCCCTTAGTGACAGAGCCAATTTGGTACTTAATGACCGAGCCAATTTTTACAATTCTGACCACTGTCACTTTATGAGGTTATAACTCTGGAACGCTTTATCGGATCCCGCTGATTCTGAGATTGTTTTTTCGTGACATGTTGTACTTCAAGTTAGTGGTAACATTTCTTCGATATTACTTGCAATTATTTATGAAAAAAATGGAAATATGGCGAAAATTTTTAAAATTTTGCAATTTTCAAACTTTGTATTTTTATGCCCTTAAATCAGAGAGATATGTCACAAAAAATAGTTAATAAATAACATTTCTCACATGTCTACTTTACATCAGCACAATTTTGGAAACAATTTTTTTTTTGTTAGGGAGTTATAAGGGTTAAAAGTTGACCAGCAATTTCTCATTTTTACAACACCATGTTTTTTTTAGGGACCACATCTCATTTGAAGTGATTTTGAGGGGTCTATATGAAAGAAAATAACCAAGTGTGACACCATTCTAAAAACTGCACCCCTCAAGGTGCTCAAAACCACATTCAAGAAGTTTATTAACCCTTTACGTACTTCACAGGAACTAAAACAATGTGGAAGAAAAAAATGAACATTTAACTTTTTTTTGCAAACATTTTACTTCAGAACCATTTTTTAATTTTCACAAGTGTAAAAACAGAAATTTAACCACAAATTTTGTTGTGCAATTTTTCCTGAGTACGCCGATACCCCATATGTGGAGGTAAACCACTGTTTGGGCGCACCGCAGAGCTTGGAAGTGAAGGAGCTGGAATTGAGATCGGACGCCATGTCGCGTTTGGAGAGCCCCTGATGTGCCTAAACAGTGGAAACCCCCCACAAGTGACACCATTTTGGAAACTAGACCCCCCAAGGAACTTATCTAGATGTGTGGTGAGCACTTTGAACCCCCAAGTGCTTCACAGAAGTTTATAACGTAGAGCCGTGAAAATAAAAAATCGCATTTGTTTTCACAAAAATGATTTTTTCGCCCACAAATTCTTATTTTCACAAGGGTAACAGGAGAAATTAGACCACAAAAGTTGTTGTGCAATTTCTCCTGAGTACGTCGATACCCCATATGTGGAGGTAAACCACTGTTTGGGCGCACCGCAGAGCTTGGAAGTGAAGGAGCATCGTTTGACTTTTTCAATGCAGAATTGGCTGGAATTGAGATCGGACGCCATGTCGCGTTTGGAGAGTCCCTGATGTGCCTAAACAGTGGAAACCCCCCACAAGTGATACCATTTTGGAAACTAGACCCCTTAAGGAACTTATCTAGATGTGTGGTGACCACTTTAAACCCCCAAGTGCTTCACAGAAGTTTATAACGTAGAGCCGTGAAAATAAAAAAAAAAATCACATTTTTTCTACAAAAATGATCTTTTTGCCTCCAAATTTTTATTTTACCAAGGGTAACAGGAGAAAATGGACCCCAGAAGTTGTTGTACAATTTGTCTTGAGTATGCTGGTACCCCATATGTGGGGGTAAACCACTGTTTGGGCGCACGGCAGAGCTCGGAAGGGAAGGAGCGCCATTTTGGAATGCAGACTTTGATAGAATTGTCTGCGGGCGTTATGTTGCGTTTGCAGACCCCTAATGTACCTAAACAGTAGAAACCCCCAACAAGTGACCCCATTTTGGAAAATAGACCCCCCAAGGAACTTATCTAGATATGTGGTGAGCACTTTGAATGCCCAAGTGCTTCACAGAAGTTTATAATGCAGAGTAGTGAAAATAAAAAATATTTTTTTCCCACAAAAAAGATTTTTTTAGCCTCCAAATTTTTATTTTCACAAAGGTAACAAGAGAAATTGGATGCCAATATTTGTTCTCCAATTTGTCCTGAGTATTCTGGTACCCCATATGTGGGGGTAAACCACTGTTTTGGCACACGGCAGAGCTCGGAAGAGAAGGAGCGCCATTTTGGAATTCAGACTTTGATAGAATTGTCTGTGGGTGTTATGTTGCGTTTGCAGAGCCCCTGATGTACCTAAACAGTAGAAACCCCCACAAGTGACCAAATTTTGGAAACTAGACCCCCTAAGGAACTTATCTAGATATGTGGTGAGAACTTTGAAAGCTCAAGTGCTTCACAGAAGTTTATAATGCAGAGTAGTGAAAATAAAAAAATATTTTTTTTTCCAACAAAAAAGATTTTTAGCCCCCAAGTTTTTATTTTCACAAGGGTAACAGGAGAAATTGGACCCCAAAAGTTGTTGTCCAATTTATCCCGAGTACGCTGATGCCCCATATGTGGGGGTAAACCACTGTTTGGGCGCACGGCAGAGCTCAGAAGGGAGGGAGTACCATTTGACTTTTTTAGCGCAAAATTGGCTGTCGTGTTTGGAGACCCCCTGATGTACCTAAACAGTGGAAACCCCCAAATTATAACTCCAACCCTAACTCCAACACACCCCTAACCCTAATCTCAACCCGATCCATAATCCTAATCACAACCCTAACGATAATCACAACCCTAACCCCAAAACAGCCCTAATCTCAACCCTAACCATAACCCTAATCAAAACCCTAAATCCAACACACCCCTAACCCTAATCTCAACCCTAACCCTAATCCCAACCCTAATCCCAAACGTAACACTAATCCCAACCCTAATCCAAACCTTAACCCTAATCCCAACTCTAACCCTAACTTTAGCCCCAACCCTAACTTTAGCCCCAACCCTAACCATAACTTTAGCCCCCGTCGTCACAAAAAAAGTTCAATGTAACCTTTTTTTTGTACGTCGCGTCCGCCATTTCCGCGCATGCGTGGCCGTAACTCTGCCCCCTCCTCCCCAGGACATAGACTGGGCAGCGGATGCGTTGAAAAACTGCATCCGCTGCCCACGTTGTGCACAATTTTCACAACGTGCGTCGGTACGTCGGGCCGACGCATTGCGACCGCCCCGTACCGACGCAAGTGTGAAAGAAGCCTAAGGCTACTTTCACACTAGCGTCGTACTCGGCCCATCGCAGTGTGTCGGGCCGACGTACCGACGCTAGCGTTGTAAGCGCCGCACAACGGGTGCAGCGGATGCTGTTTTTTCAACGCATCCGCTGCCCCATTGTGAGGTGCGGGGAGGCGGGGGCGGAGTTCCGGCCACGCATGCGCGGTCGGAAATGGCGGACACGTCGCACAAAAAAGTTACATGTAGTTTTTTTTGTGGCGACGGTCCGCCAAAGCACGACGCATCCGTCGCACGACGGATGCGACATGTGGCAATCCGTCGCAATGCGTCGCTAATGCAAGCCAATGGAGAAAAAACGCATCCTGCAAGCACTTTTGCAGGATGCGTTTTTTCTCCAACGACGCATTGCGACGGAAGCCAAAAAACGCTAGTGTGAAAGTAGCCTAACCCTAACCCTAGCCCTAACCCTAAATTTAGCCCCAACCCTAACTCTAACCCTAACCCTAACTCTAACCCTAACCCTAACTCTAACCCTAACCTTAACCCTAACTCTAACCCTAACCCTAACTCTAACCCTAACCCTAACCCTAATTTTAGCCCCAACTCGTCTTCTCCTGCCGGCCGGCAGATGGCAGCAGATGGCGGGCGCACTGCGCATGCGCCCGCCATGATGAAAAAGCCGGCTGGCAGGAGAAGACAGAAGAGGACCCAGGGACACCGGGTAAGTATGTTAGGGTCCCCGAATCCCCCTATTTCTCTGTCCTCTGATGTGCGATCACATCAGAGGACAGAGAAATAACTGATCGCTTTTTTTTTTTTTGCGGTCGCCGGTAAACTGTTAGTTACCGGCGATCGCAAAGCAGGGGTCGGTGCAAACCGACCCCGATCATGTTCTTTGGGGTCTCGGCTACCCCCGGCAGCCGAGACCCCAAAGATCTTCCGGGTGCCGGGCGGCAGGCGTACTGCGCGTGCGCCCGCCATTTTTTCCCGGAAAAAAGATGGCGGCGCCCATCGGGAGCCACGAGGAGCACCGGGGGAGATAGGTGAGTATTGGGGGGCTATCGGGGGCCATCGGGGACCCTATTTCTCTGTGTTCCGATGTGCGATCACATCGGAGGACAGAGAAATTAAAAGGCAAATCGCGTTTTGTTTTTTTTTGTTGCGACCGCCGGTAAACGGTTAATTACCGGCGATCGCAACTCGGGGGGTCGGTAAAAACCCCCCGAATCATGTTCTCTGGGGTCTCGGCTACCCTCGGCAACCGAGACCCCAGAGAAAATCCGACTCTGGGGGGCGCTATTCACTTTTTCCACAGCGCCGTTAATTAACGGCGCTGTGGTTTAAGTACCCTTAGCGGCCGCCGTTAAAAAGGCGTATCGGCGGTCGTTAAGGGGTTAAAGAGGTCAGGGATCAGAGGTAACGGATACGGATCACAGACAGTGATCGCATTTAGTTCCCGGAAATCCAGGCAAGGACGTAACCCATCATCCTTCTTCTTGACGAAAAAGAACCCCGCAGCAAGGGGAGAAGAGGATGGTTGGATATGACCCTTAGCCAAACCTTCCGTAATATAGTCCTTCATGGCCTGCCTCTCTGGACCTGAGAGGTTATAGAGTCTGCTCTTAGGCAGCTTGGCACCAGGAACCAGAGTGATGGCGCAATCATAAGGATGATGAGGGGGAAGCTCTTGGCTCCCCTGCAGGAAAAAAACACATCCCCAAAGTCTGACAGGTAATGGGCATGGACTGGGTATCCACCCTTGCCAACCGGGTACCCAAACAGTGTCCTTGACAGTACGTACCCCACTTAACCACTTCCTGTGTCTGCCAATCAATTACCGGATTGCGCAGAGCGAGCCAAGGAAGTACCAGTACCACAGGTGAGGGCAGACCCTCAAGCACATAACAGTTTAACACCTCAGAGTGTATGGCCCCCACTTGTAGCCGCAAGTCACAGACCGCCTGCGTGAAGTGCCCCTATTTCAGAGGGTCGGAATCGATTGCTATAATGGGTATCGGTCTGGACAAGGTATGTGAGACAAGGCCCTCTAGTTTTCCAGCGGTTGTTTAAACAAGTGACGGGTAGGACATGTGCTCACAAAATGACCCTTCTTGCCACAACAGAAACACACTCCCCCTTACACTGGATTAATGCAAGTTTATTAGGTTGGGACGCCGCACCCACTTGCATGGGTTCCACAGTGGAATCAGTACTGGTCACGCTCAAACGTGGACCTCCTGCCCCCAGAGGTGTCTCCCTATGTCTCTGGCGATGACGGCGATCAACCCGGATCGCCAGAGATATGGCAGCCTCAATGGAGTCAGGAGTCTCATAGAGCTAACGGATCCCTTACTCTCACAGAGAGACCCTCGCAGAATTGACTACGGAGGGCCGGTCATTCCACCTATTGTCGGTGGCCCACCGCCGGAACTCGGAGCAGTATTCCTCCGCCAGACGGTCTCCTTGCTGAAGTTGGCGCAGAGAGGACTCAGCCAAGGAGACACGATCAGGGTCATCATACACCAAGCCCAAAGCCTGAAAGAAGCCCTCTACTGTGTGGAGTGACTGAGTCAGATGGCAGAGAAAATGCCCATGCTTGTGGGTCCCCCTGCAGGAGCGAGATAACAATCCCCACCCGTTGCTCCTCTGTACCAGAGGATACCAGACGCAGCTGGAAATAAAGTTTGCAGGCCTCATGGAACACAACAAACTTGTCACCCCCCCAGAGAACCTGTCAGGTAATGCGACCTTGGGCTCCACAATGGTTTGCCTGGAGGGAGAGATCCCAACACAAGATGTAACAGAGTGCTGTGAAACCACCGTGCGTAAATCCGCCACCTCCAGACTGAGCTGCTGCAACTGCCCTGTCAGCGCTGTAATAGGATCCATAATGGATCAGAAAAGGCTTCCGGTCTGAGATAAGTCACGATAGGGCTGGCGAGTAAACTGGGACCAGGGGCACCTTTCCTGGCCCTAGCACTAGGGGTGCCCTAACTCGCCGTATTCCCTAGGATACCTCAGATGGCGAGGATGCCAGAGGCCTCCGCCCTTGCCCTGTCTCCTAACTACAGCCCTGCATCTGTCCCCCTCCTCCACCCGGGGAAGAGAGGTGCTACCGTGTACCTTAGTACACCAACCCGACAGGGGAACAAAGACAAGGGTAAAAGAAAATTCCACTCACACAAATATACTCTCACAAATAACAGAGGTATTCACCAGGGTGTTAAGGACGGGGGAAGAAAATAAAGCAGGTAAGGATAAGGAATTTCCAAGCATACAAACCAAGCAACAGTCGCACAATAAATTCCTCCAGCTCTACAGACACCCCAGCTCTTCACTCTTCAGGTCTATCTAGCAAGTGCTATCTCAGACAAGGATCCAGCCTGAAGGCCTAGCTTTTATAGGAGAGAGGAGTGGCTAACCGAGCACAGCTGAATGCAGGGATTACCACATGGCCGATTAACCCCTGTCCTGCTGAAAGAAAACAAACACCTTTAATACACTGGAGAAGTCTTCTTCTCAGCGGTGAAGCAGGAGCCATCAGACGCTGCGGTCTTCTGGTACTGCTCTGTTGCGGTAACTTTGTGACACATGGAGGCCACACACACTACTGAGCATCATTTTCTTGTCTTGAGGCATTCCCATTGAAGTTGTATCAGCCTGTAACTTCGTTTTCCACTTCGATTTTGAGCATCATTCCAACACCAGACCTCCGTGGGATATCAGTTGTGATTTACGTTGATCATTTTTAGGTTTTATTGCTCTCAACACATTCCACTATGTAATGAATAAAGACTTACAACTGGAATATTTCATTCAGTGATATCTAGGATGTGGGATTTTAGTGTTCCCTTTATTTTTTTGAGCAGTGTATATAATAAATTGGGTACAGTAGTGCAATGCATTTTGTGGGGAATATTATTTTGAAAAGAATTTGGGAAATATCCTATAAATGTCTGTCCTATTCCTGATCTAAGGTGTAGACTTTTAGCGGAGATGAATCTGTGCTGCAGTTTATGTTCATGATAAGTAGTGAGGCTCCTCTACAGATAAGGGGAAAAAATAACAAACACAGGGAAGGAATGCCTGTATTTATCTCAGAACTTCTGGAGTGAACAGGAAAGCAGGATTAAAGAAGGTAAGTACTTCCTAAAGTATATGTAAACTTTCAATAAACTGTGCAGAAATCAATAGTCCAGTATATGTTGGCTATGTATGCTTGATGTTTTAGTCTGTTTTTCCTCTTAGCTCGTGTTTGGAGAAATTAGCTGCCCTGATAACTTAGAAAACATTTTTCCCCTTATATGCTAACATGATCCAAAGACCCTGGGAGGCGGCAAAGGAGCAGTCACTCCGTTGTGCACTTTTTTCTAATTTATCGCTCCTTTCAGCATCATTCTCCTAAATAATAAATATGTCAAAACGATCAAACATCAGTCATCATTCCTGAGGCAGTTCAATTATTCCATGTGTTTTATCCTAATCACAAGGGCATGACAGCACCACTGATGACAGACCACGGGGAGGATGTACTCACTGATGACAGGAAAGGATGAAGTCACTGATGACAGGAAAGGAGGAAGTCACTGACGACAGGACAGGAGGTAGTGACTGACGACAGGACAGGAGGCAGTGACTGACGACAGGACAGGAGGCAGTGACTGACGACAGGACAGGAGGCAGTGACTGACGACAGGACAGGAGGCAGTGACTGACGACAGGACAGGAGGCAGTGACTGACGACAGGACAGGAGGCAGTGACTGACGACAGGACAGGAGGCAGTGACTGACGACAGGACAGGAGGCAGTGACTGACGACAGGACAGGAGGCAGTGACTGACGACAGGACAGGAGGCAGTCACTGACGACAGGACAGGAGGCAGTCACTGACGACCGGACAGGAGGTAGTGACTGACGACAGGATAGGAGGCAGTCACTGATCACAGACCACGGGGAGGATGCGGTCACTGATGACAGGATAGGAAGCAGTCACTGACGACAGGACAGGAGGCAGTCACTGATGACAGGACAGGAGGCAGTCACTGATGACAGGACAGGAGGCAGTCACTGATGACATGACAGGAGGCAGTCACTGATGACATGACAGGAGGCAGTCACTGATGACAGGACAGGAGGCAGTCACTGATGACATGACAGGAGGCAGTCACTGATGACATGACAGGAGGCAGTCACTGATGACATGACAGGAGGCAGTCACTGATGACATGACAGGAGGCAGTCACTGATGACATGACAGGAGGCAGTCACTGATGACATGACAGGAGGCAGTCACTGATGACATGACAGGAGGCAGTCACTGATGACATGACAGGAGGCAGTCACTGATGACATGACAGGAGGCAGTCACTGATGACAGACCACGGGGAGGATGGTGTCACTGATGATAGGATAGGAGGCAGTCACTGATGACAGGATAGGAGGCAGTTACTGATGACAGACCTCGGGGAGGATGGTGTCACTGATGACAGGATAGGAGGCAGTTACTGACGACAGACCACGAGGATGGGGTCACTGATGACATGAAAGGAGGTGGTCACTGATGACAGACCACGGGAGGATGGGGTCACTGATGGCAGGATAAGAGGTGGTCACTGATGTCAGACCACGGGGAAGATGTGGTCACTGATGGCAGGATAGGACGTAGTCACTAATGACAGACCACAGGGAGGATGTGGTCACTGACGACAGGTTAGGAGGCAGTCACAGATGACAGACCACGGGGAGGATGGCGTCACTGATGACAGGATAGGAAGCGGTCACTGATGACAGACCACTAGGAGAATGGGGTCACTGATGACAGACCACGGGGAGAATGGTGTCACTGATGGCAGGATAGGACGCAGTCACTGATAACAGGGAGGACTGTGAGTGATGACGCAGAGGACAGGACTAATGGCAGACCACGGGGAGGATGAGGTCACTGATGACAGGATTGGACGCAGTCACTGATGACAGGGAGGATTCTGTGAGTGATGACGCAGAGGACAGGCACTGATGACAGACCACGGGGAGGATGGCGTCACTGATGACAGGATAGGAGGGGGTCACTGATGACAGACCACGGGGAGGATGGTGTCACTGATGACAGGATAGCACGCAGTCACTGATGACAGGGAGGACTCAGTGAGTGATGACGCAGAGGACAGGCACTGATGACAGACCACGGGGAGGATGGTGTCACTGATGACAGGATAGCACGCAGTCACTGATGACAGGGAGGACTCAGTGAGTGATGACGCAGAGGACAGGCACTGATGACAGAGTTAGGATGCTCTCAATAGTATATTTATCTTACGGTGTAGGACAGGCGTGGACATTTGGAGGAATGGGTCATACACATCACTTACCGTAGATCTGACGCAGAGGTACGGAGTTCAGCAGATCTATAAATGGGGCTTTCTTCTCCACATACGTCTTGCGGAGCCACCACATGAGATACCTGTGAGGGGAAAAGCACAGAGCACCTTAGAGGACTGACGTAACCACCGTGTGCTAAGTGAGTTATCCACCAATCAAAAAAGCCAAATATTCTCCACTAGCAGCAATAACACAAGAGCAGAAAAAAAGCCTCAGAATGACTGCTCTAAAAATATATAAATAATAATAAAAGCAAACTGGGGGCAGATGAAGTGGTAACGCGAGACGCACGCTGTTTCCGCTTGTTATTGCCCAGCGGCTGCCATATTGGCATGAGACAATGCGAGCTGGCTGCGCCTTGTGTTTGCTCCGCGGTATGCTCTCTGCGGCCTGCGCTCTCCGATCTCTACACTTTCTGGATTATTCTTCCCATCACCTTTATGCAATCAGTAAAAATCTGTAACGCTATGTGCACACGTCCGTGTCATGTCGGACGCTGTTCAGACCAGGTCGTCCAACAGACAGCGGTAGTTCCGCTTTTGACCACTATTTGCTCATTGGCGTCTGCTAGATTTTATCTAGCTGTTCCGGGGTTAATTTACCTGATCCTCAGATTGGAAGCTGGGCCATGCCCACTGCCTTTAAATAGTTCTCCTGATCATTGGGCGTTGCTGATTATAGCTTCTGTCTTGAGCGTTGTTATCTCGGTCTGGTGAGGAGAGCTGGTGGTTGGAGATTCGTTGCTGGTGGAGTATTTTCCTGTGTCTTATTTACTCCTTCCTATATTTGTATTTATTTTGCCCTGCACATTTATAGTGTATTCCTGAGTGACTGCGGCGTGGTGTATATTTTCCTTTATCCTTGTCTGTGCTAACTGTGGGTATTGGTGTATTACATTCACCGGGTGGTGGGCGGAGGTTTCAGCCTAGGGTTGTAACAGGAGGCAGGGTGAGGTTCGAGGCCTGGACATGCACACCATCAGTGTAAACTCCAGGTAGAGGGTCAGTCAGGATTTCCCTAGTCTGAGGGAAACTGCAGGGGCCCGGGTTATTAGCTCTCGCTCACCTAGTCTCTCCCTGACAGTCAGGTCTAGAAGTTTCCTGAACAAAACCGGACTTTTTTTGCAGGGAATCCACATGCGTTTTCCGTGCGTTTTTTTGTGCGGATTTTTCGCATTCTTTTTGCGGAGCTTCCCAATGCATTAAATAGCGGGAAATCTGCAAAATTAATGAACATGCTGCGTTATTTTACTGCGATGCGTTTTTTTCACGAAAAAAAAAAAGCAACATGTGCACAAAAATTGTGGATTGCAATCTATTAATAAGAATAATAAGAATAATAATAATTAATGGATGCGTTTTTTCGCGTTTTTATAGCGAAAAAAACCGCGAAAAATCCAGAACGTGTGCACAAAGCCTAACAGTTCACATTCTACCACAAGGAGTCACACGCTGAATAGTCAGCACCTGCCTAGAACACATCACAGGTCACACGCTGAATAGTCAGCACCTGCCTAGAACACATCACAGGTCACACGCTGAATAGTCAGCACCTGCCTAGAACACATCACAGGTCACACGCTGAATAGTCAGCACCTGCCTAGTATACATCACAGGTCACACACTGAATAGTCAGCACCTGCCTAGTGCACATCACAGGTCACACACTGAATAGTCAGCACCTGCCTACTGCACATCACAGGTCACACACTGAATAGTCAGCACCTGCCTAGTGCACATCACAGGTCACACGCTGAATAGTAAGCACCTGCCTAGTGCACATCACAGGTCACCCGCTGAATAGTCAGCACCTGCCTAGTGCACATCACAGGTCACACGCTGAATAGTCAGCACCTGCCTAGTGCACATCACAGGTCACACACTGAATAGTCAGCACCTGCCTAGTGCACATCACAGGTCACCCGCTGAATAGTCAGCACCTGCCTAGTGCACATCACAGGTCACACGCTGAATAGTCAGCACCTGCCTAGTGCACATCACAGGTCACACACTGAATAGTCAGCACCTGCCTAGTATACATCACAGGTCACACACTGAATAGTCAGCACCTGCCTAGTACACATCACAGGTCACACGCTGAATAGTCAGCACCTGCCTAGTGCACATCACAGGTCACACACTGAATAGTCAGCACCTGCCTAGTGCACATCACAGGTCAGACACTGAATAGTCAGCACCTGCCTAGTGCACATCACAGGTCACACACTGAATAGTCAGCACCTGCCTAGTGCACATCACAGGTCACACGCTGAATAGTCAGCACCTGCCTAGTGCACATCACAGGTCACACGCTGAATAGTCAGCACCTGCCTAGTGCACATCACAGGTCACACGCTGAATAGTCAGCACCTGCCTAGTGCACATCACAGGTCACACGCTGAATAGTCAGCACCTGCCTAGTGCACATCACAGGTCAGACACTGAATAGTCAGCACCTGCCTAGTGCACATCACAGGTCACACGCTGAATAGTCAGCACCTGCCTAGTGCACATCACAGGTCACACACTGAATAGTCAGCACCTGCCTAGTGCACATCACAGGTCACCCGCTGAATAGTCAGCACCTGCCTAGTAGACATCACAGGTCAGACACTGAATAGTCAGCACCTGCCTAGTGCACATCACAGGTCAGACACTGAATAGTCAGCACCTGCCTAGTGCACATCACAGGTCAGACACTGAATAGTCAGCACCTGCCTAGTACACATCACAGGTCACACACTGAATAGTCAGCACCTGCCTAGTGCACATCACAGGTCACACGCTGAATAGTCAGCACCTGCCTAGTACACATCACAGGTCACACGCTGAATAGTCAGCACCTGCCTAGTACACATCACAGGTCACACACTGAATAGTCAGCACCTGCCTAGTACACATCACAGGTCACACGCTGAATAGTCAGCACCTGCCTAGTACACATCACAGGTCACACGCTGAATAGTCAGCACCTGCCTAGTGCACATCACAGGTCACACACTGAATAGTCAGCACCTGCCTAGTACACATCACAGGTCACACGCTGAATAGTCAGCACCTGCCTAGTACACATCACAGGTCACACACTGAATAGTCAGCACCTGCCTAGTACACATCACAGGTCACACACTGAATAGTCAGCACCTGCCTAGTATACATCACAGGTCACACGCTGAATAGTCAGCACCTGCCTAGTACACATCACAGGTCACACACTGAATAGTCAGCACCTGCCTAGTATACATCACAGGTCACACGCTGAATAGTCAGCACCTGCCTAGTACACATCACAGGTCACACGCTGAATAGTCAGCACCTGCCTAGTACACATCACACGCTGAATAGTCAGCACCTACCTAGTACACATCACAGGTCACACGCTGAATAGTCAGCACCTGCCTAGTACACATCACAGGTCACACGCTGAATAGTCAGCACCTACCTAGTACACATCAAGGGTCACACGCTGAATAGTCAGCACCTGCCTAGTACACATCACAGGTCACACGCTGAATAGTCAGCACCTGCCTAGTGCACATCACAGGTCACACACTGAATAGCCAGCACCTGCCTAGTGTCCATCACAGGTCACACACTGAATAGTCAGCACCTGCCTAATACACATTATTATTATTATTTACATTATTTACATTAACATCACAGGTTACATGCATTGCACAAATTAGTAACAATCAGGAAAAAAATCAAGAATTGGAAGCATTTGTAGAGACCAGGATGGATGAACACAGAACTTATCATTTGATAAAAAGGAAAAAAGAAACGTTTATCAAATGGAAAGAGGAGGGCATATCTAAAGAAGAATATAATGCTGTCTGCAGGGAACACAGGAAAAGAGTTAGATGAGCTAAAGCCAGTAATGAAGTGAGGCTCACAAGGGAGACCAAAAGCAATAAAAAAGGATTTGGGGGATATGTGAAAAGCAAAGAAAAGTCAAAGATGCTATAGGATCTTTACAGGATGAAAAGGGTGAAGTGGTCAGAAATGATGTCGAGAAGCCGAACTTATAAATTCCTATGTTGCATCTGGGCTCACTAAGAAAGCAAATGTAACATCAACTGATCTTCACGGGGCCATGAAAGGAATAAAATAATCCACAGGATCTATGAACAGAGCGATGGTGAGGGAACACTTAGCTAATTTACATCTCGTGGCCCAGATGAATGACATCTTAGGGTACTGGGTAAACGGGTCAATAGTGATTGGTAGGATCGCTGGTTCCTTCAGTTCCGTCCTCTTCCTCTCTGAAGATGCCATTTGCATATTTAATTTCCCAGCAGAGCATTCCGCGGCGAATACTCCTCCTTACATTGACATGCCAGGGCCAGTATGTCACTCTCCACAAGGACAAACATTACCCCTTAGATGCTAGGCTTACAACATTTACGGAAACAGGATTAGTGAAAGCAAGGCTCATCAGAAAAAGTAATAAAAGACAAACCTAGAACTACATATAGTGCCCAAGCAGGCATAGGTCAAGGTTCTGGCCGAAATATGAAGAGGTACAAGAACCAAACTGAAGGAACAAAGGTACAGAACCTCTCGCCCTATATACACTGAGGCAGTGACTGGTGCCATACGTGAGGGTCGCTATGTGTCCCCCCAGGATGCGCACGCAGCGTATTGAGGCCGCGGGAGGGCACTGCAGTCACAGGCGGAGCTGTGATTGCAATGCAAAGTAAGTGTTAGTCTTGGGCAAGCTATTTGTCCAACACAGATTTAATAAAACCTGACATGGGCTTTCATTTTTTATACAGACTGCAGGATGGTAGTGGGGCGGTCCGTTTCCTTCCCAGCCAGGTTTTCCATGTGGCCTACGGCCGCAGGTTCCTTGTAAAAAAAAACCTGAAGCAGAGAGTTGGGTGTGTCAATTTGGTCTTACAAGTGTGCAGAGCAGAAGGCTCTGCAGTGCTCCACCTGGGTGAGGCAACACAGGGAAGCGGAGACACAAGGCCTGGCATGCACAGCGTACACGGCGGTGTAGTCGCCCACATTAACTGGTCTGCGAGGTGGACAGTTTTGTTTCCCGGCTGCATTTTGGAGAATACAGAGTGATGTGTATTTATGCGAGTTGGACATTAAAACACGTTTTGCTTTGAACTTTGCTAGGTCACTGCCTCATCACTGCACAGCGTGGACACCGCTGCACTACAACACCCTAAAGTCACACCTGCATAGCTTGAGTGCAAATTGGCGCCCCCATGGCTCACCCTGTATGCGAGTTGGACATTAAAACACGTTTTGCTTTGAACTTTGCTAGGTCAAGTGGAGGACAAGAAACTCCAACGTGTTTATAAGTGGCGAAATGTGTATAATCGGTCAAGGCCTCAGTCGAGAAATTCCTCCTATTCAAGATCTCGATCAAATTCTAGGAGATCCAATCTGTCTGGTGAGGACGAACCAGTGTTGAGGGGTTCCTCACAAGGTGGTTCTATTACAAATATATCCACCACCAAACGCACCACAAGACAGACAACTAAATCAAAACAAACTGGAGGGAACTCTAATCAGCAGGGAGGATTACAGGTAGTGAATCTCTCTCAACATATACTAACTGAGACCCAAATAAGGGTATTGAGTAAGGGATTTTCTTTTGCCCCCACTAATTCGTTCAATTTTTTTACAGCCATGAAGGACCTCAATTTATTCTCTCGAAAATTGCTTCTCAGAAAACTTCATCATAAAAAAGAATCATGTGAACTGATGTCTGAGATCGAGAGAGAGACCCTTCATGACTTGGAGGACCTCCTGGAGGAGCAGGAGGGCCCTAGTACAAGTAGGTTCCCATCCTCCGCTATGGCCAGATCGACTAGGTTCCCCCCCTTGTCACTCAGTCCTGCTATTGACATCTTTACGAGATTGGTAACAGAGGAATTCAAGGAACTGTCTACTAGACGGCGCTTTGATAACCTCACAAGAGATGAAAGGACGGCTATCTCAGACCTTCAAAAATTACCTAACATTGTTTTTAAGGCGGCTGACAAGGGGGGCAACATAGTCATCTGGCCTCAAGATAAATATGAACGTGAGGCATTTCGCCAACTGAGAGACCGAGATACCTATCGCAGATTGTCTTTTAACCCCACATCCACGTTTTCATTCGATCTTCAAAAAATCCTAATTAGGGCCCTTGATGAGGGTCTAATTACCAAACAAGTCCTTGAGGGTCTGACAGTTAGGTTTCCTAAAATTTCAACTTTCTATTTATTGCCCAAGATCCACAAGAATGCCGTCGACCCCCCCGGGCGTCCCATAGTATCAGGTATTGGTAGTCTATGTGATCCGATTTGCCAATTTATAGATTTTTATTTAAAACCTTTGGTGGAAACACTTCCATCCTATGTACGTGATACGACGGACGCCCTGGCGAGGGTTGATGGCATTCTTGTGGATCATGACACGTTGCTGGTGACAGCAGATGTAGAAAGCCTATATACTTGTATTAACCATCAACACGGTATTGAGGCTGTCCGCCTCTTCCTCGGGGCGTCCAACCGGGACGGCCCTTTCTGTGAGCTTATCCTCGAGCTGCTGCACTATGTCCTTACCCACAATTATTTTGTCTTTAAAGATTGTTTTTACCTTCAGACGCGTGGCACAGCCATGGGCGCGGCCTGTGCGCCCTCGTACGCAAATCTCTTCCTGGGCTCCTGGGAGAGATTTCTATTTGGGGACGAGGGCCCACGGGCCGCCTCCCATGTGCTGTGCTGGCATCGTTATATAGACGATGTCTTCTTTTTGTGGGACGGGACGGTGCAGCAGCTCGGGGAATTTATGGGGACATTAAACCAGAATGCTTTAAACATCCGTCTAACTTATACCTATGACACCAAGAAAGTTAACTTTCTGGATGTCACCTTTGAGGTGGACCACACTGGTCGCATCCAGACGGATGTTTATCGCAAACCAACATCGGTTAATGCACTTATCCATGCATCTTCTGCCCATAATCCATCTACGATTAGGGCCGTCCCAGTTGGTCAGTTCCTGAGGATGAGGCGGATCTGTTCGTCAGATGCAAAATTCGAGAGCCAGTGTGCTGATCTCAAAACACGGTTTTCCGCGCGCGGCTACTCGAATAGATGCATCAAACGTGGCTATAAAAGGGCTAGAGAGACCTTCCGTAATGACCTATTACAGCCCTCAAGGACGAGAAAAGGGACCCGTGATAACGGCCCAATTAGGTATATCTCGACCTACAACCATGAATGGGAGGAGATGCGAAATATTCTCAAAAAACATTGGTCCATCTTAGGGGCCGAACCCTCCCTACAAACATCATTAGGGATGGGTCCCTCTATGACTGCCAGGAGGTCAAAAACCTAAAAGACCTTCTGGCGAAAAGTCATTAAGTTCCATCTAGAGTCAACCCATTCGGGTCCAGAGGGCCCACTGTTGGATCCATACCCTGTGGTCACTGCCTGGCATGCGCAAATGTCCTGCGGTGCTCCACATTTAAATCATCCGATGGTAAAAGAGAATTCGATATTAGGCACCGTATTTCGTGTGGGAACACCAATGTCATCTATTATGCCACGTGTGGTTGCTCTAAAATTTACATCGGTTTGACATCAAGAGAACTCAGAGTACGTGTGCGTGAGCACGTGCGGGACATTTGCGCGGCCAGGACAGTGACTGATTTATCCCTCCTTAAGACTATCCCGCGCCATTTTAGGCAATTTCATGGATGTGATTCCACATCATTATTGGTGCGGGGCATTGATGTTATTCATCTGGGGATTCGAGGGGGGAATTATAAAAAACTACTTGCACAGGTAGAGGCCAAATGGATTGTGGCTTTAGACACCATGACCCCAAAAGGACTAAATGAGTCACTCTCGTTCTCCTCTTTTCTTTGAGCAATTTTGGCGTATATATATAGTTATACTTACTCCTTTTCAAATAACGAAAAATCATTATTCCTGTCTTCTTGCTCTCCCCTTGGGGTTTGGGTGTGTGATTTCTGTTTTTAATCTACTGTTTTTAACTTTCTTTGTTTGTTTATTTTTTATAATTTTTGTCATCCCAGGCATAACACCTCCATTGGATATGGCAGTCCACCATTATATCGCCTCTATCTTTCGCTAGTAACTCTGGAGTATCTGAATATGCACAAAGGACGGAATATCATGTGATGCTGTACACTCCAGACCATCTTTGAATCAGCATATTTTATTCGTATTTGGCATTGTATTTATATGTACTGTATTTATATTTGGTACCTTCAGACACTTTCTCTGTGTGCATATATTCTACAGTGGTGGCGCAGTGGGGGTGCGCATGCGTGCTGCGGTGCCGGCATTCGGCTGTGGAGCGGCGCGTCTGTGTCCTCTTCCATGGGACGGGGGATTGCTCCTCCTCCCCTCTCTCATGTGAAGACGATGACGCTCTGCTCCTCTGGCCGAGTGTTTGGCAATCGCGGTGCGCATGCGCCGCTAATCCCACCTGTGATTGGCCGGCATGATGTCACATGTCGGGTCAGATGCTAATTTAAGGTCCTGCCTGGGTTACTATTATATTCCCTTGAGAAAGCGGGGTCTGTTACCCGCGAAACGCGCGTCGGGACACGCACACCCGGCCCGGGACTCCTTTAAACTTACTGCCTGGTAAGCATTCCACCCCTAGGGGCTATTTATTATTATATTTTTGCAGCACTATGCGGTTACTGATGGGGCAACAAGTGGATATGCTGCTTAGATGCGGCAGCGCTATTGCACTATGCACTTTATGCTAGGTTGAGAGTTGAACCTGTGCTGTGCGTCTAAATGTCTGGGCACTCAGTTTTGGAGTCTTGCGGCTTCCCTTTGGGTCCTCCCCTGCTACTTTTTATGCACTTTATTGTATTTTGTTCTGTTTATTATTCATTAATAAAATGTTTTCTTTTTCTATACCTGATTGCTCTTTTTTTCTCCGGAGTTAAAAAACAGATTTAATAAGACCTGACATGGGCTTTCATTTTTTATACAGACTGCAGGATGGTAGTGGGGCGGTCCGTTTCCTTCCCAGCCAGGTTTTCCATGTGGCCTACGGCCGCAGGTTCCTTGTAAAAAAAAAACCTGAAGCAGAGAGTTGGGTGTGTCAATTTGGTCTTACAAGTGTGCAGAGCAGAAGGCTCTGCAGTGCTCCACCTGGGTGAGGCAACACAGGGAAGCGGAGACACAAGGCCTGGCATGCACAGCGTACACGGCGGTGTAGTCGCCCACATTAACTGGTCTGCGAGGTGGACAGTTTTGTTTCCCGGCTGCATTTTGGAGAATACAGAGTGATGTGTATTTATGCGAGTTGGACATTAAAACACGTTTTGCTTTGAACTTTGCTAGGTCACTGCCTCATCACTGCACAGCGTGGACACCGCTGCACTACAACACCCTAAAGTCACACCTGCATAGCTTGAGTGCAAATTGGCGCCCCCATGGCTCACCCTGTATGTCGCCTAGAAACCCCTAATCTCCACCGATATCACAATACTATTGGGGAACACATTCGATAGGGGTAGCCAACTTCAAAAGCCAAACGATTGTCAATAGTGCCGATTTATATGTACAGGTAAACTAATTCACAGACAATCCTTATTAGTCCATTCAAGAAAAAGGACCACATTCCATAACAGGGCCTATATTCAAATCCTTAACAACCAATCAAATCGGCCAGAAACAGAGATACTAGATTAATAGATGACCTTCATGTGTTCCGGGAAGTGGGAAAGGTTGGACGTGGTAAGCTGCTCACCCTCAGAAATCCCTAATAGGTGTCCATACTTTACCGCGGAGGTTGGCACCCTAGCTTGTATGCAATATGGTGCCCCCCCCGCTCACCGACAGCTGACCCCAACTAACCCTCATAGCTCTCCCTCAGATAAATGTGCCTTCATTTATATATAAAAGCTTATGGGGGGTGTATTAAGAAATAACTATGTGGTTATACTAAAAAAAAAAAAAGGGTTGGGACACCCTTTGTTTAATTTGGTTCTGACCACAATAATTGGCTATTGTACGTCTTTCAAATTTTGGCCAGAACCTTGACCTATGCCTGCTTGGGCATTATATGTAGTTCTAATTGGTCCCTTAGATCCTAGGGTACTGAAAGAGACAGCAGGGGAAATTGCAGAACCACTAGCCAGTATCTTTAAAATATCCTGGTGTGACGACGCAGCATTTTATCTTAATTAACCAGACCTCTATTTTCAGCAAGGCAGGAAAAATAGACTCTTATCTATATGTTGACTTTTGAATATACAGGTCCTTCTCAAAAAATTAGCATATAGTGTAAAATTTCATTATTTACCATAATGTAATGATTACAATTAAACTTTCATATATTATAGATTCATTATCCACCAACTGAAATTTGTCAGGTCTTTTATTGTTTTAATACTGATGATTTTGGCCTACAACTCCTGATAACCCAAAAAACCTGTCTCAATAAATTAGCATATTTCACCCGTCCAATCAAATAAAAGTGTTTTTTAATAACAAACAAAAAAACCATCAAATAATAATGTTCAGTTATGCACTCAATACTTGGTCGGGAATCCTTTGGCAGAAATGACTGCTTCAATGCGGCGTGGCATGGAGGCAATCAGCCTGTGACACTGCTGAGATGTTATGGAGGCCCAGGATGCTTCAATAGCGGCCTTAAGCTCATCCAGAGTGTTGGGTCTTGCGTCTCTCAACTTTCTCTTCACAATATCCCACAGATTCTCTATGGGGTTCAGGTCAGGAGAGTTGGCAGGCCAATTGAGCACAGTAATACCATGGTCAGTAAACCATTTACCAGTGGTTTTGGCACTGTGAGCAGGTGCCAGGTCGTGCTGAAAAATGAAATCATCTCCATAAAGCATTTCAGCATTTCCCCAGGTCAAGCCACTTTTGAACCATAAACAGCGGCAGAAGCGCCTGACCTGGGGTACAGAGAAGCAGCACTGGACTGTTGCTAAGTGGTCCCAAGTACTTTTTTCTGATGAAAGCAAATTTTGCATGTCATTCGGAAATCAAGGTGCCAGAGTCTGGAGGAAGACTGGGGAGAAGGAAATGCCAAAATGCCTGAAGTCCAGTGTCAAGTACCCACAGTCAGTGATGGTGTGGGGTGCCATGTCAGCTGCTGGTGTTGGTCCACTGTGTTTCATCAAGGGCAGGGTCAATGCAGCTAGCTATCAGGAGATTTTGGAGCACTTCATGCTTCCATCGGCTGAAATGCTTTATGGAGATGAAGATTTCATTTTTCAGCACGACCTGGCACCTGCTCACAGTGCCAAAACCACTGATAAATGGTTTACTGACCATGGTATTACTGTGCTCAATTGGCCTGCCAACTCTCCTGACCTGAACCCCATAGAGAATCTGTGGGATATTGTGAAGAGAAAGTTGAGAGACGCCAGACCCAACACTCTGGATGAGCTTAAGGCCGCTATTGAAGCATCCTGGGCCTCCATAACATCTCAGCAGTGTCACAGGCTGATTGCCTCCATGCCACGCCGCATTGAAGCAGTCATTTCTGCCAAAGGATTCCCGACCAAGTATTGAGTGCATAACTGAACATTATGATTTGATGGTTTTTTTGTTTGTTATTAAAAAACACTTTTATTTGATTGGACGGGTGAAATATGCTAATTTATTGAGACAGGTTTTTTGGGTTATCAGGAGTTGTAGGCCAAAATCATCAGTATTAAAACAATAAAAGAAATGACAAATTTCAGTTGGTGGATAATGAATCTATAATATATGAAAGTTTAATTGTAATCATTACATTATGGTAAATAATGAAATTTTACACTATATGCTAATTTTTTGAGAAGGACCTGTATGTGTTTCATTCTAGTTGGTCAAGAAAACAAACTTTTGTTCGTGTAAGCCTGTGATATTGACCTGTAAGTTGACAACTTTTTTTTTTATCAAATTGTGCTCTTATTCTGGATGACTAGTTATACAGGGTCACAGAACAATGATGCTTGCTGATATTTTGTTTATACATTGTCCAAGCCAGCCAGTTTGTTGACTTGCAAAATAGAGGAGGAAAAACTGTACAAATAGATTACATAATCAAAAAATGTGAATTGGTCTTATCACCATTCTTCCCCTTTAATTGTGAATACTGGATGAAGGACACTTGCTAATTATAAAAAGAGGTTAAATGGCTCTGTATGATGAGACAAATATTCAGTCAAGACATCCAGACATCCAAGACACCAGAGGCTCTCTACAGGACAGGAGCCAAGACATCATGGCTCCATCAAGAGGAATACAGTTTTGTCATTTTACAGGATGCCAGCTTAGGGGACCACGGGCCTGATGGAAGAATACAGTTCTGCTCCACTGAGCATTGCAAATCCATGAATACGTTTGGGGTAGTCAGGATTTGGAACCATCGGTTGCCTGAACTGTATGGATATGTTTGTGGGGGCCAGGAATGGTAACCACCGGTTGCCTGGCTCCATCGAGATATTCGTAGAAGCCAGGTTGTGACCATTTGGTCAACTGGCCTGTCATCTTCCTAAGGTTGTCATTACCTCCTCTCTGTGTGTGCTACAGGTGGAGTAGTCGGCCCTGGAAGCTCTTTAGTCACAGCTGTTCTTATCGCGGCGACTCAGCGGAAAGGTGAGACTCTGTAATTTGCACCATCTTGGGTATTTTGCTGGGACTGTTCTAAAGTGTTATTGTCTCTTTTGTGGCTCAACAAAGCATTGTCACACTGTTTTACCCTCACCCAATATTATCCAAGTAGCGTTACGCCCATAGTGAAAGGAAAGAGGACATTCTGTGGGATGATCCCTGGTTCATGCACTTTTGGCTAGCAGACCAGGGCACCGCTTACCCCCGTGTCCCCACACATGGAGAACAGAAGTCCTATTAGATGGGATAAGGACAAAATGTTCTCCTTATTTAAAAAAAAAAAAAAAAAAAAAAAAAAAAAAGGAAAGATGGAGCCAGGTAATTACAGGCCACTGAGCCTTACTTCTATACCAGGAAAAATCTTTGAACAAATTATTAAACATAATGTATGTAAGTACTTGGATAAGAATACAGTAATTAACCAGAACCAGAATGAGTTTGTAGCAAAGAAGTCATGCCAGACTTATCTAACTTTCTTCCATGATGGAATCACTGACTGGGTGGATCAGGGAAATGTGGTACATATAGTACATCTCAACTTCAGCAAAGCATTTGATAAAGTTTTTCACATTATCCTTACTGAAAAAATGACAAAGTATAGGACTGTCAAGCTACGGTTAGGTACAGTCATAACAGGCTCAGTCATCAAACTCAAAGAGTGGTAATAAATGGTGGCAGATCCAAATGGAAGACTGTTTCAAGTGGGTTACCACAAGGCTCTGTCCTGGCCCCAGTGTTGTTTAACATTTTCATAAATAATCTAGATAAGGGAAGTAAAGGTAAACTAATTAAATTTGCAGAAGATGCAAAGCTAGGAGGGTTAGCTAAGGGTACCGTTTCACAGTGGCACTTTGATCGCTCCGACGGTACGATCCGTGACGTTCCAGCGATATCCATACGATATCGCTGTGTCTGACACGCAGCAGCGATCAGGGACTCCGCTGTGAATCGTACGTCGTAGCAGATCGTTTGGAACTTTATTTCGTCGCTGGATGTCCCGCTGTCATCGTTGGATCGGTGTGTGTGACACCGATCCAACGATGCGTTCGCTTGTAACCAGGGTAAACATCGGGTTACTAAGCGCAGGGCCGCGCTTAGTAACCCGATGTTTACCCTGGTTACCATCATAAATGTAAAAAAAAAAAAAACAGTACATACTCACATTCCGGTGTCCGTCAGGTCCCTTGCCGTCTGCTTCCCGCACTGACTGACTGCCGGCCGTAAAGTGAAAGCAGAGCACAGCGGTGACGTCACCACTGTGCTCTGCTCTTACTGTACGGCCGGCACTCAGTCAGTGCGGGAAGCAGACGGCAAGGGACCTGACGGACACTGGAATGTGAGTATGTACTGTTTGTTTTTTTTGGTAACCAGGGTAAACATCGGGTTACTAAGCGCGGCCCTGCGCTTAGTAACCCGATGTTTACCCTGGTTACCCGGGGACCTCGGCATCGTTGGTTGCTGGAGAGCTGTCTGTGTGACAGCTCCCCAGCGACCACACAACGACTTACCAACGATCACGGCCAGGTCGTATCGCTGGTCGTGATCGTTGGTAAATCGTTTTGTGAGACGGTACCCTAACACTAGAAAAGGCCGAGAAAGGATTCAGAAGGTTCTAGATAAGCTTGAACAATGGACAGCAAATAATAGGATGGTATTTAACAGGGAGAAATGCAAGATTCTACATCTGGGCAAGAAAAATAGAATGGGAGGAATAAAACTAAGCAACAGCACATGTGAAAAAGACTTGGGTATACTAATAGATCACAGGCTGCACATGAGTCAACAGTGTGATGCAGCAGCAAAAAGGGCAAACACAGTTCTGGGATGAATTAAGAAGCACAGAGTCTAGATCACGTGAAGTAATTATCCCCCTCTGTTCCTCCTTGGTCAGGCCTCATCTGGAATACTAGGTCCAGTTCTGGGCATCACATTTAAAAAAAAGATATTGAAAAACTGCAGCAAGTTCAGAGAAGAGCCACCAGGATGGTAAGCGGACTGCAGAGTATGTAGTGTAGAAGGATCATCGTTATTCTCATTTGCACATGGAAATAAGAGAAGCAATGGGATGAAACTGAAAGGAGAAGATACAGATTAGATATTAGAAAAAAACTATTTGACAGTTAGGGTGATCAATGAGTGGAACAGGCGGCCACGAGAGGTGGTGAGTTCTCCTTCAATGGAAGTCTTCAAAGGAAGGACAGACACCTGTCCGAGAAGGTTTAGTGACTCGTGCATTGAGCAGGGGGTTGGAAATGATGATCCTGGAGGTCCCTTCCAACCATTCTAGTATTCTATGACACCAGTACCATTTTTTAAGTATGTGTGAATGAGGCCTTACATAGTTTTCCTCATAATTGGTCACCTGGTAAACTCATTATCACAGGTGTCTGAGATTGATAACAGTGATTCAAAGACCTCAATACACAAATGGTCCGCAAAAAAAAAAATTTACATCCCTGAGTGCAGTCTCCATCACATGTTGCAATGCATTGCTAGTACTACGTGTGCGCTCCGCCATGTTCACAGCATGTCAGTGTAGATAACAGCAGGTGATGGCACCCAGTCCAAGATAAAAAGCATTTCTACACATACTGAATAAAAGGTTTATCATGCCTGCAGAGAGCGCCCCACGTGACGGGTATCTGGCACAGATATATGGCGTGTACAGTGTGCTGGCACACGTAACACTATGTTGTGGAAACATGGGGGTTCAGCGGGTGCCCTGGTCCGCTAGCCAAAATCGCATGCACCACGGCTCATCCCACTGAAAGTCCACTCTCCTTTCACCGTGGGCGTAATGCTACTCAGAAAGCACAGGGTGATGGTAAAACAGTGTGGTAATACTTTATTGAACCACACACCAGGCAAATAACACACAGAATAGACCCAACACAATACCTCAAGATGGTGCACAAGACAGGAGTTAACGACAAGCGTAGGAAGATGACAGTCCATTGAGATGCAAGGTCAGTTGACCAGAGGGTCAAAACCTGGCTTCTCCGAATATTTCCATGCAGCCAGGCGACTGTCTGGTCCCATTTCTGGGCCCCCACAAACCAATCCATGGGCTCAAGCGACTGGTGGATCAAAATCCTGACTACCCTAAATGTATCCATGGATTTGTGAAGGTCAATGTAGGAGATCTGTATCCTTCCAGCCGAGGCTGTGGTCCCCTAAGCTGGCATCCTATAGAATGACAAATCTGTGTCCTTCATGATGGAGCCATGATGTCTTGGCTGCTGTCCGGTCTCTGGTTCTTTGGATGTCCTGGCAGAATATCTGTCTCATCATACAGAGGCACACAATCTCTTTTTATGGTTACCAAGCATCTTTCATTCAGTATTCACAGATAAAGGTGAAGAATAGTGACGAGATCAAGTTGCACTATTTGATGTTTAATGTATTTGCATATTGTTTTCTCCTCCATTTTAAAAGTCAACAAACTAGCTGGTCTGGACAAAGTGTAATCAACATATCAGCAAACATCATTGTTCCATGACCCTGTATCACTAGTCATCCAGGATAAGAGCACAATATAATAAAACAAATTGTCAACTTACAAGTCAATATCACAGGCTTACACGAACAAAAGCCTGTTTTCATGACCAATCAGAAAGAAACACAAATTAAAAAGTCAACATATACATAACAGTCTATTCTTCATGGCTTGCTGAAAATAGTCTGGTTAATTAAGATAAAATGCTGCGTCCTCACATATGTGCTATACACCCGACATAGAGAACACCATTATGTGTAACATACATGTTATCTGTGCGGTGTGCGGAATGTGCCAGCACATGTAACACTATGTGTTATACACAAGACATAGAGAATGCTATTATGTGTAACAACAAGCTGACTACACAGGATAAAGAGCAGATCTCTGCGTGTAGCTGGGACATGATGAGTGATATGTAACATACATGTTATCTGTGCCATGTACGGTGTGTGCCAGCACACGTAACACTATGTGTTATACACATGACATAGAAAACGCTATTATGTGTAACATACATGTTATCTGTGCCATGTACGGAGTGTGCCAGCACATGTAACACTATGTGTTATACACACGACATAGGGAATGCTATTATGTGTAAGATACATGTTATCTGTGCCATGTACGGAGTGTGCCAGCACATGTAACACTATGTGTTATACACACGACATAGGGAATGCTATTATGTGTAACAACAAGCTGACTACACAGGATAAAGAGCAGATCTCTGCGTGTAGCTGGGACATGATGAGTGATATGTAACATACATGTTATCTGTGCCATGTACGGTGTGTGCCAGCACACGTAACACTATGTGTTATACACACAATACAGAGAATGCCATTATGTGTAACATACATGTTATCTGTGCCATGTACGGAGTGTGCCAGCACACGTAACACTATGTGTTATACACACAATACAGAGAATGCCATTATGTGTAACATACATGTTATCTGTGCCATGTACGGAGTGTGCCAGCACACGTAACACTATGTGTTATACACACAATACAGAGAATGCCATTATGTGTAACATACATGTTATCTGTGCCATGTACGGAGTGTGCCAGCACACGTAACACTAAGTGTTATACACACAATATAGATAATGCCATAATATGTAACATACATGTTATCTGTGCCATGTACGGAGTGTGCCAGCACACGTAACACTATGTGTTATACACACAATACAGAGAATGCCATTATGTGTAACATACATGTTATCTGTGCCATGTACGGAGTGTGCCAGCACATGTAACACTATGTGTTATACACACGACATAGGGAATGCTATTATGTGTAACAACAAGCTGACTACACAGGATAAAGAGCAGATCTCTGCGTGTAGCTGGGACATGATGAGTGATATGTAACATACATGTTATCTGTGCCATGTACGGTGTGTGCCAGCACACGTAACACTATGTGTTATACACATGACATAGAAAACGCTATTATGTGTAACATACATGTTATCTGTGCCATGTACGGTGTGTGCCAGCACACGTAACACTATGTGTTATACACAGGACATAGAGAACGCCATTATGTGTAACATACATGTTATCTGTGCCATGTACGGAGTGTGCCAGCACACGTAACACTATGTGTTATACACACAATACAGAGAACGCCATTATGTGTAACATACATGTTATCTGTGCCATGTACGGTGTGTGCCAGCACACGTAACACTATGTGTTATACACAGGACATAGAGAACGCCATTATGTGTAACATACATGTTATCTGTGCCATGTACGGAGTGTGCCAGCACACGTAACACTATGTGTTATACACACAATACAGAGAATGCTATTATGTGTAAGATACATGTTATCTGTGCCATGTACGGAGTGTGCCAGCACATGTAACACTATGTGTTATACACACGACATAGGGAATGCTATTATGTGTAACAACAAGCTGACTACACAGGATAAAGAGCAGATCTCTGCGTGTAGCTGGGACATGATGAGTGATATGTAACATACATGTTATCTGTGCCATGTACGGTGTGTGCCAGCACACGTAACACTATGTGTTATACACACAATACAGAGAATGCCATTATGTGTAACATACATGTTATCTGTGCCATGTACGGAGTGTGCCAGCACACGTAACACTATGTGTTATACACACAATACAGAGAATGCCATTATGTGTAACATACAGGTTATCTGTGCCATGTACGGTGTGTGCCAGCACACGTAACACTATGTGTTATACACACAATACAGAGAATGCCATTATGTGTAACATACATGTTATCTGTGCCGTGTACGGAGTGTGCCAGCACACGTAACACTATGTGTTATACACACAATACAGAGAATGCCATTATGTGTAACATACATGTTATCTGTGCCATGTGCGGTGTGTGCCAGCACACGTAACACTAAGTGTTATACACACAATACAGAGAATGCCATTATGTGTAACATACATGTTATCTGTGCCATGTACGGAGTGTGCCAGCACACGTAACACTATGTGTTATACACACAATACAGAGAATGCCATTATGTGTAACATACATGTTATCTGTGCCATGTACGGAGTGTGCCAGCACACGTAACACTATGTGTTATACACACAATACAGAGAATGCCATTATGTGTAACATACATGTTATCTGTGCCATGTACGGAGTGTGCCAGCACATGTAACACTATGTGTTATACACACAATACAGAGAATGCCATTATGTGTAACATACATGTTATCTGTGCCATGTACGGAGTGTGCCAGCACACGTAACACTATGTGTTATACATACAATACAGAGAATGCCATTATGTGTAACATACAGGTTATCTGTGCCATGTACGGTGTGTGCCAGCACACGTAACACTATGTGTTATACACACAATACAGAGAATGCCATTATGTGTAACATACATGTTATCTGTGCCGTGTATGGAGTGTGCCAGCACATGTAACACTAAGTGTTATACACACAATATAGATAATGCCATAATATGTAACAACAAGCTGACTACACAGGATGAGGAGCAGATCTCTGCATGTAGCTGGGACATGATGTGTGGTATGTAACATACATGTTATCTGTGTAGTGCTCCAGCATGTTACCTCAGCGGGTACATGAGAACAGAGACCATACACGGGGAAACAGACAATATACACATGGCAGAGATGATGTACAGGGAAGCCACTTACCGGACGCCCATTGGGATATGAGCCAGCTTCTTAGTGGCAGACACATGCTCCAGCTGGAAGGGTTTCCTCTTCTCCTGAAACTCGTGTGCCAAGCAGATCCTCCAGCCATAAGGGGGCACTCTGTACCCTGCTGCTGCGGCCTGGTAGCTCTCCATCAGTGCCTGGGTACTATCCATGTCTGTGTCTCACAGACGTCTGTCACCGGGATGCAGCGTGCCAGGTGCTGTGTGCAATCACTGTCACACCCTGCGGGCAAAGGTCCTCCTGGATTCCTGACAGATCAGAGAGCAGAGTCACACACCGTCCGTACCTATACATGTGTATACAGTGTGCGTATCTATACATGTGTGTGTACATTGTGCGTGTATCTATACATGTGTGTATACAGTGTGCATACAGTGTCTGTATCTATACCTGTGTATACAGCGTCCGTACCTATACATGTGTAAACACTGTGTATCTATATATGTGTGTATATAGTGTGCATGTATACGTGTACATTGTATATATAGTGTCTGTAGCTATACATGTGTGTGCATACAGTGTGTATCTATACATGTGTAAACAGTGCGTGTATCTATATATGTGTGTGTATACATGTGTACATTGTGTCTGTATCTATACATGTGTAAACAGTGTGTATCTATACATGTGTGTATATAGTATATCTATACGTGTGTGTATACATGTGTACATTGTGTATACAGTGTCCGTATCTATACATGTGTGTGTATACTGTGTTTTCTTTATGTGTGTGTACATTGTGTATAGTGTTTGTATCTACAGTGGGGCAAAAAAGTATTTAGTCATTCAGCAATAGTGGAAGTTCCACCACTTAAAAAGATGAGAGGCGTCTGTAATTTACATCATAGGTAGACCTCAACTATGGGAGACAAACTGAGAAAAAATAATCCAGAAAATCACATTGTCTGTTTTTTTGTCATTTTATTTGCATATTATGGTGGAAAATAAGTATTTGGTCAGAAACAAACAATCCAGATTTCTGGCTCTCACAGACCTGTAACTTCTTCTTTAAGAGTCTCCTCTTTCCTCCACTCATTACCTGTAGTAATGGCACCTGTGTAAACTTGTTATCAGTATAAAAAGACACCTGTGCACACCCTCAAACAGTCTGACTCCAAACTCCACTATAGTGAAGACCAAAGAGCTGTCAAAGGACACCAGAAACAACATTGTAGCCCTGCACCAGGCTGGGAAGACTGAATCAGCAATAGCCAACCAGCTTGGAGTGAAGAAATCAACAGTGGGAGCAATAATTAGAAGACATTCAAGACCACTGATAATCTCCCTCGATCTGGGGCTCCACGCAAAATCCCACCCCGTGGGGTCAGAATGATCACAAGAACGGTGAGCAAAAATCCCAGAACCACGCGGGGGGACCTAGTGAATGAACTGCAGAGAGCTGGGACCAATGTAACAAGGCCTACCATAAGTAACACACTACGCCACCATGGACTCAGATCCTGCAGTGCCAGACGTGTCCCACTGCTTAAGCCAGTACATGTCCGGGCCCGTCTGAAGTTTGCTAGAGAGCATTTGGATGATCCAGAGGAGTTTTGGGAGAATGTTCTATGGTCTGATGAAACCAAACTGGAACTGTTTGGTAGAAACACAACTTGTCGTGTTTGGAGGAAAAAGAATACTGAGTTGCATCCATCAAACACCATACCTACTGTAAAGCATGGTGGTGGAAACATCATGCTTTGGGGCTGTTTCTCTGCAAAGGGGCCAGGACGACTGATCCGGGTACATGAAAGAATGAATGGGGCCATGTATCGTGAGATTTTGAGTGCAAACCGCCTTCCATCAGCAAGGGCATTGAAGATGAAACGTGGCTGGGTCTTTCAACATGACAATGATCCAAAGCACACCGCCAGGGCAACGAAGGAGTGGCTTCGTAAGAAGCATTTCAAGGTCCTGGAGTGGCCTAGCCAGTCTCCAGATCTCAACCCTATAGAAAACCTTTGGAGGGAGTTGAAAGTCCGTGTTGCCAAGCGAAAAGCCAAAAACATCACTGCTCTAGAGGAGATCTGCATGGAGGAATGGGCCAACATACCAACAACAGTGTGTGGCGACCTTGTGAAGACTTACAGAAAACGTTTGACCTCTGTCATTGCCAACAAAGGATATTGAGATGAAATTTTGTTTCTGACCAAATACTTATTTTCCACCATAATATGCAAATAAAATGAAAAAAAAAACAGACAATGTGATTTTCTGGATTTTTTTGTCTCAGTGTGTCTCCCATAGTTGAGGTCTACCTATGATGTAAATTACAGACGCCTCTCTTCTTTTTAAGTGGTGGAACTTGCACTATTGCTGACTGACTAAATACTTTTTTGCCCCACTGTATATATGTGTGTATACAGTGTGTTTCTATACGTGTGTATACATGTGTACAGTGTGTGTATCTATAAATGTGTATACATGGTGTACATCTCTATGTGTGTGTGTAGATTGTGTGTATTTTGCAATTTTGAAACTTTTCATTTTATGCCCGGAAATCGGAGTTCGGTTGCACAAAATAATGAATATCTAACATTCCCACAATCTACTTTACACCAGAATCATTTTTTTGTTAGGAAGCTATAAGGCTTTGTGCCCACGTTGCAGAATCTAAGAAGAAATTTCCTCATCAATACTGGACTCCCTTGGCAGGAAATCCGCTCGCGTTTTTCTAGCTTTTTTTTTGCATTTTTATCACGGATTTGTCTCGTTTTTCTCGAGTTTTTCATGTGTTTTTTTCAATACAAATTCTATAGTGGCAAAATCGATGCGATTCCGCAAAATTAATGAACATGCTGTTTTTTTCTGCAATGCGTTTCTGCGGTGAAAAAAACGCAGCATGGGCACAACAATTACAGAATGCCATTAAAAATAATGGGATGCGGATTGTAAGCGGTTTTTAAGCGTTTCCGCAGCGTAAAAACGTGGCAAAAACGCTTAAAAAAGGCAACGTGGGCACACAGCCTAAGGCTATGTGCACACGTAGGAAAAGTGGTGCAGAATTTTCTGCACTAAATCTGCATCTCCTGGCAGAATCCACAGGTGCGTTTTTTATGCGTTTTTTGTGCAGATTTTATTTCTATAATGGAGGGGTGCAGAAACGCTGCAGAACTACACAAAAGAAGTGACATGCACTTCTTTGAAATCTGCAGCGTTTCTGCGCAGATTTTTCTGCACCATGTGCACAGCTTTTTTTTTTCACATTGATTTACATTGTACTGTTAGGCTAAGTGCACACGTTGCAGAATTGCTGCGGAAATTTCGGCGGCAATTCTGCAACTCCTGCCACGGGTATATCGCATGCGGAATTGGCATGCATATTCCCGCAGAAACCTAGCGTTTTACAAGCATAATTAGCTTGCAGAATGCTAGTGTTTTCCAAGCGATCTGTAGCATCGCTTGGAAAACTGATTGACAGGTTGGTCACACTTGTCAAACATTGTTTGACAAGTGTGACCAACTTTTTACTATTGATGCTGCCTATGCAGCATCAATAGTAAAAGATAGAATGTTAAAAATAAAAAATGGTTATACTCACCTTCCGCAAACAGCCGATCTCCTCAGCGGCTTCCGTTCCTATAGATGGTGTGTGTGCAGGACCTTCGATGACGTCGCGGACATGTGACCGCGACGTCATCGCAGGTCCTTCACACACACCATCTATAGGAACGGAAGCGGCCACGTGCACCGCCAATTATATGGTGCCCAGTCCGTGGAGGAGTCTCCTCTCCTCTACCCTGGGTACCAACCGCACATGATCTGCTTACTTCCCGCATGGTGTGCACAGCCCCAAGCGGGAAGTAAGCAAATCCATGCATTCCTAGGTGTGCGGAATCCCCGCGATTCCACAAATTTAATGAACATGCTGCGTTTTTTTCTGGAATGCGATTCCGCTCAGGAGAAAAATGCAGCATGTGCACAAAAAATGCGGATTGCATTCTATTAAATTGGATGCTTAATGTCAGCGTTTTTTTCGCGATTTTATAGCGAAAAACCGCAAAAAATCTGCTACGTGTGCACACAGCCGAAATCACAGTGCAGTTCTGCAGCAGAAAAATCTGCTGCAGATCTGCACTAAATCTGCATCGTGTCCTTAATAGTTTATCAGCGAGTACTAATTTTTCCAAAACATTTTGAAACCCATTTTTTTAGGAGTCTATGACAGAAAATACCCAAAAGTAACACCATTTTAAAAACTGCACCGCTCAAGGTGAGCAAAACCACATTCAAGACGTTTATTAACCCTTCAGGTGCTTCACAGGACCTGAACCAATGTGGAAGGAAAAAAACTAACGAACATTTACATTTTTTCACAAAAAATTTACTTTAGCTCCAAATTTTTTATTTTCACAAGGGTAACAAGGGACCCCATTTCTGGAAACTAGACCCCTTATCTAGATGTGTCATGAACACCTAGAACCCCCAGGAGCTTCACAGAAGTTTATAACGTAGAGGTGTGAAAATAATCACAAAATAAATAAATCACCTTTTAGCCCCATTTTGTATTTTCACAAGGGTAAGATTAGAAAATGGACCCCAGAATTTGTTGTACATTTTCTCCAGAGTATGTGGATACCCCAATTGTGGGGGAAAACCACTGTTTGGGCGCATGGCACAGCTCGGAAGGGAAGGAGTGACGCTTTGGAGCGCAGACATTGATGGAACGGTCTGCGGGCGTCACGTCGCTTTTGGAGAGCCCCCGATGTGCCTAATCAGGGAAAAAAAACACAAGTGACCCCATTTTGGAAACTAGACCCCTCATGGATTTTAGCCAGGGGTACAGTGAGCGTTTTCAACCCACAGGTAATACACAGAATTTGATAACATTAGGTCGTCATATTGAAAATTTTCATTTTTTTAAATTTTTTTTTTAAGGAAATGCTTTTTAAGCCCCTAATTTGTAATTTTCACAATGGACAATAGGAGAAAACAGACCCCAGAATTTGTTGCACAACTTGTCCCAAACGCGTCGCTATCCCATATGTGGCCATACACTTCTGCTTTTGCACATGTCAGGGCTAGGAAAGGAAAGAGAGCTACTTGGCCAAATTAGATTATGAACGCCAGGTCACATCTGAAGAGCCTCTGACACGAGAAATCATCAAACACCCCAGGGGACCCCATGTTGGATACTACACCCCTCAAAATAATTCATCTAGGGGTGCCTCACAGAATTGTATACGATTTAGACGTAGAAATTATGAGATTTCAGTGATAAAAACGTAATTTTTGTATTTGCTTCAAATTTACAGTGTAGAGTCCGCATATATTGTAGCACAACCATACAATGTAGAGCGCCAATATATTGTTGTACCCCCATACATTGTAGTGCCCCAGTACACTGTGCTTCCAAATATTGAGTCCCCATACAGTGTAGAGACCCATATATTGTACCACCCCCATATATTGTGTCCCCTGTGAGGCAGGGCTGCTATGTCTCCCAGGATGCGCTCAGCCACATATTGAGGCCGCGGGAGTGTATTGCAGTCACAGGCATAGTTGTGATTGCAATGTAAAATAAAAATAAGTGTTGGTCTTGGGCAAGCTATTTGTCCAAGGGAGATTTAGGAAAACATGCTCTGGGCTTTTATTTTGACATGGACTACAGGATGGTAGTGGGGCGGTACGTTTCTTTCCCAGCCGGGTTTTCCATGTGGCCCCTTAGCATACACGGCGGAGCAGTCGCCCATGGTAACCGGTCCCGGACTACCTTGTTTCCCGGCTGCGATCCAGAGGATCCCATTTACTTTCTGACTATTAAAAGACTTTGTTTTGAACTTTTCCTGAGTCACTGACAGTCTGTCACGCTGCATCAACCCCGCTGCACTACATATGGTGGAGAATGCGGGCAGTGTGAACTCCGGCATACCCCAAAGCATGCTGCATGTCGGTGATCAGACAGACCTGCAATGCTGCAGCCCAAGCCTGCTCACAAGATGGAGGAAATATTAGCCCCCAGCTGAGGAGCTGCCGTCCCCCCCCAGGTGAGGAGCTGCCGTCCCCCCCAGGTGAGGAGCTGCCGTTCCCCCCCCCCAGGTGAGGAGCTGCCGTCCCCCCCCCAGGTGAGGAGCTGCCGTCCCCCCCAGGTGAGGAGCTGCCGTCCCCCCCAGGTGAGGAGCTGCCGTCCCCCCCAGGTGAGGAGCTGCCGTCCCCCCCAGGTGAGGAGCTGCCGTTTCCCCCAGGTGAGGAGCTGCCGTCCCACCCCAGCTGAGGAGCTGCTGTCCACCCCAGCTGAGGAGCTGCTGTCCACCCCAGCTGAGGAGCTGCTGTCCACCCCAGCTGAGGAGCTGCTGTCCACCCCAGCTGAGGAGCTGCTGTCCACCCCAGCTGAGGAGCTGCTGTCCACCCCAGCTGAGGAGCTGCTGTCCACCCCAGCTGAGGAGCTGCTGTCCCCCCATGGTGCCACACACGTTCTCACCAGGTGACAGCGCTGTGAGCTTTGCACACACCTCGTGTAGTTACACTGTATTCTCTGGGCAGCCAGGCCTCATGTCACTGCTAGGTGCAGATTTGCAGGCACTAGAGAGCCATATGGAAGAGATTAGGAGCTTCATATTTCGGGTCCACGCACTATAGGCCCCTCAAATCCTGAAAATGAACATGGCCACACTGTGAAACAAGTGTGCGGTATATACCCCAAATTATTCCACCAGGTGATGGCCACCGGTATGAGCTCACGGATCCTCCACCTCATCTCTTATCTGCTTCTTGTTCGATGGGATTATCATACATTTTGTGTTATAATGATCCTCTTTACACTTTTTGTCAGGGTTTTGGGTCGCCCTCGCTGTTATTGTGTCGTTTGTAAATGGTTTATACAGGCAGCTTGTATACCCGTTACAGGTAGCATATGACTTCAGGGTGCGGATTACAGAGCAAAAGGAACAGAGCTATTAAAGGGATTGTCCACTACTAGGACAACCCCTTCTTGATGAAAATGTTTGGCCCAGATAAGATAATAAAGCTGATATTCACCACCTGCGCTGGTGCTGTTCTCGCAGTGTAGCACTCACTCGCCCCGAATTTCTCGGGCGGAGCTGTGACATGTGACCCCATCGCGAAATAAGCGCTGCCGTCACTATCTCCACCTCCTGACAAATCGAACATGAAGAGGGAGGTCAGGCTGCAGCTGATCCCCGACTTCCTCTTCATATCTGTCTGATGCTAGTGCTGATAGGTCGCCAGCGTCACAACACTGCAGGAGAGTCCCAGGGAAAGCGAGAGCTGACACCGCAGGAACGGCACCAGCACAGGAGGTGAATATTGGCTTTATTAGGTTATCGGGGCCAAGCATTGGGGTATGAGAGGAAGTAGTGGACAACTTCTTTACATTTTATACATTTAATCTGGAAAGACAGGCATGGTTTACAACAAATACACAAAATGGGAGCAAACAATACTGTATATTAGGGTCAGGAACTCCATAGAGCAGACTGGGAGACAGAGGATCCTGACCATTTTAGCATGTAAACCTGTATCACAGGCAAGGGCCCAAGATTTATCCTCCCAGGACACACACGGTCACAACATTTTCAGGAAATTGCTGCCATTTCCCCTGGGATGTCCGGCCAGTTTCCTCGCTGGATTTTGGTGGAACAGAGAACTTTGCAGTGTGGTACCAGCAGGTGCTAACCTTTGGGATCCATAGATCTTCTAAGCCAGATCTATAGGAACCATGTAGGCAGTTACTGAATAGTCTTTCTTCACATTCTTGAGACCCGGCCCAAACAGAACTATAGATTTATAGAAAACCAGGCATGTCTGGTCTGGAGCTAAGCTGCTGTGCACACTCCATGTAAGCGAGGTTCTGTGATCGGGTACACAATGTTGTGCTTTATACTTTCAAGGAAATGAGATAAGAAGTGTACTCAAATGAATAAATAAGAATATTACCGAGAGATCAAACTCCATCATCAGCCGATTCTGGTGAGATCTGTGAGGCTGTATGCATTGTAACAAGCAGCCGTAATGCAAACATCATAGTCACAGACTGCAGACTGGTGGCTGAAGGCAGGACGGCTGCTTCAAGAAACCGGTAGCTCCAACAGCCGATTGTGGAGATCGGGGTGAGTAACAAATGAGACCCCCGCACTGGGAAGCTCTGATCAATGGTGGCGCAGTGGTTAGCACAGCAGCCTTGCAGCGCTGGAGTCCTGGGTTCTAATCCCACCTTGGACAACATCTGCAAAGAGTTTGTATGTCCTCCCCGTGTTAGCGTGGTTTTCCTCCGGGTGCTCCGGTTTCCTCCCACATTCCAAAGATATACCGATCACGCCCCAACGGGGACAGCGATGATAATGTGTGCAAACTGTAAAGCGCTGCGGAATATATTAGCGCTATATAAAAAAATTATTATTATTATTAACCCTGTTTGCCGACGGCCATATAACCTTTTCCAGCCTTTACATCTAGGGAAAATGATGTAAGGTCACTTGGGCAATCACAGACACCTACGGTGGGACAGACTCCGACTCCAGCAGAAGATGCGTCTGTAAGGTCGCTAGTCACCTCAGGCCGATGCCAATCACTTACCGGATGGTCACCAGTCACCTCAGGCCGATGCCAATCACTTACCGGATGGTCACCAGTCACCTCAGGCCGATGCCAATCACTTACCGGATGATCACTAGTCACCTCAGGCCGATGCCAATCACTTACCGGATGATCACTAGTCACCTCAGGCCGATGCCAATCACTTACCGGATGGTCGCTAGTCACCTCAGGCTGATGCCAAATCACTTACCGGATGGTCACCAGTCACTTCAGGCTGATGCCAATCACTTACCGGATGATCACTAGTCACCTCAGGCCGATGCCAATCACTTACCGGATGATCACTAGTCACCTCAGGCCGATGCCAATCACTTACCGGATGGTCACCAGTCACCTCAGGCCGATGCCAATCACTTACCGGATGGTCACCAGTCACTTCAGGCTGATGCCAATCACTTACCGGATGGTCACCAGTCACCTCAGGCCGATGCCAATCACTTACCGGATGGTCGCTAGTCACCTCAGGCCGATGCCAATCACTTACCGGATGGTCACCAGTCACTTCAGGCTGATGCCAATCACTTACCGGATGGTCACCAGTCACCTCAGGCTGATGCCAATCACTTACCGGATGATCACTAGTCACTTCAGGCTGATGCCAATCACTTACCGGATGATCACTAGTCACCTCAGGCCGATGCCAATCACTTACCGGATGATCACTAGTCACCTCAGGCTGATGCCAATCACTTACCGGATGGTCACCAGTCACTTCAGGCTGATGCCAATCACTTACCGGATGATCACTAGTCACCTCAGGCCGATGCCAATCACTTACCGGATGATCACTAGTCACCTCAGGGTGATGCCAATCACTTACCAGATGAGGTTTTAGTAACAATGGCACACACAAACCTCGGCTGCAGATAATTACTCAAGTGTAATGAAAGGCGAATTGTCAATGGCAGCAGCTAATTAGCCAACACAAAGGCAAACCACCAATTTTTATCACTTCAGCTTCAATAAAACTAACAGAAAAACCACAACCAGTAACAGCCTTGAGCCAAACAAAACATTTCCGGCAAGGCGATGATACTGGTAGAAGTATTTCTGCAGGACCAAACAGAAATCCCTGTGTGCCAAGGTGGCCATCCCTGGATCTACTTAGGGGCCGGAGGGATTTTTCGGCAGTGGCAGCTTTTGGCAGGCTCCTATCAGGTGTGTCTTCTCTCAATCCTAAGTCTGTAACAAGACTGAGTGACGCCTATTTGTATAGGTGCGTTGGGCAGAGTAGCGGGGTCTGGGCAGCATGCTTTTCTATACTCCAGAAACTTTGGGTCCAAGTGTATTGCTAGACATTGTGGATTCCAGGGTGGTGGGAATCATACTAGGACATGTTCTACAGAATCAAAAGACAACTGGTTTTGGAGCGTGGAGTGGCTCCACTCAGAATCAGAGGCCCATTACTGAGATTCTGTGATATATTCCTCCTTCATGCAATGCCCTCAGTGTACAGATGAAATTTTAATCTCGGCAACTGTTGTTAGATGGTCGGGATCGTCATAAAGGAGTCCCAGAGCCAAGTGAATTGGTCTCCTGGTAAGAGCTCTGGATTCAGAGAGGACTGAGCCCATGGGTCATCTTACAACCTGCAAAATAGGATTCCGATCTGGAAGTGCAAGGACAACGTCAAGAGAACAGCCTGCAACCCTCAATGTTCCTGACCCATACAACCTGTCAGAAGATTAGCTTTTAGATTTGGCAACAAAGGTTTGAAGGGTTCGTGATGTAATGACTGTTCTACAAAGTCCTGAATCCAGGGGGTCAGGCCTCACCTTTGGTTAACCACCGGTTGAAGGAAGTCCTTATTGTTGGGTCAGTTATTCTGCTTTGTTCTCTATGGAATCCAGCAATTACTAATAGGATGAGCAGTCGGTCAGCGAGCCAGGTCAATCAATGCTAGAGGACGGGGCCAACAACAGAATCACTAGGCCAAGACATGGAATAATAGCTGGGTAAAAGTCAAGGGGATCAGGCAGAAACTAAAGGCAGCAGAAGACTTAAATGACATAGATTAATATAAACCATCTTACAGAGGCGACCACTCCCCAGCAGAAGACTAAAGACTGCAAAGCTGACGGTGGAGAAGGTGACATCAGTCGGGATGGCACCAGAGGCAGAGTGGTGACACCATCCTAAAAATAGGCCGGGTGCGGTCACTAAAAGCCCTAATCATACAGCACTTACATAACTGGCGCAAACATCATCTGCTCTGTAACATCACCACAGCCGAGAACACCATCGAAAAACTTACACTTGTGTGTAAAAGGGTTTGCCCCTTTCCTGAATTTCTATTGTTTTTGCCTGTTAGTCACACATTAATGTTTCCAATCACCAAACAAATGTAAATATTAGACAACGATAACAATAACCACAAAATGCAGTTTATAAATTAAGGGTTTTTTTTGTTTGTTTGTTTTTACTAAGGCCAGGTTTTCAGGAATTAATGCAAAGTGGCATGACAGAAATGAAAATGTGCATTTTTACCACCTAAATGCCTCTAACTTCTGAACAGGTTACAACAGCCGTCAGACTCTAAGGCCGCTATTTGGTCATGAATAGCCATGGCAAACATCAGGACCTCACAATCATGGTCCGAGAGCACCAATTGGGATAAAGAGGAAGTCCCCACACTCTGTTAACCATTTATAATGATGTAGTCTTTATTGACAGCAGCATCCAAGGGGTTAAACAGATTTTTACGGTGCAAACACTGATTGTGGCTGATGCAGCAAGTTGTCAGCTATAGAGTACAGCCGACAGCTGCTGGATTGTCACCTGTATGGGGAGGCTATTCTCTAATATCTCAGGTCAGTTAAAAGACGTATTGGCTGTCATTAAGGGGTTAAGGTTTTTTTTGTTTGTTTTATTTTTTTTACTAAGGCCAGGTTCACATTACGTTTTAAAAGTCCTTTAGATGGATTGTGTTACATCGGGGCATAACGCAGTTCATGAACGCCGCCACTGAGCTCTATTTCGGGCGTCACTGAGTGACGGACCCCGGGACTCGGGCTGCAGCGTTTCCGGCTCCGTCACCACTAGCGCAGATAGAGCATGCTAGCGATATGACATGTCGGCCCTTGCGGTAACAGCAGCCCGCTTAATGCGAACTTAGCCTAATGGAAAAGGAAATCCAAACCTACAAGGCCGTGTGGAAAATCTAATAACTAGCCCCTGAGCCACAAGTGCTGTAAAAAGAACAGTCGTTACAGCAACAACCACAAGGAATTCGCTCTCAGAAGCAGAGACCACTGTGAATCTGATAAACGCTCCCGTGGCTACAAATAACTCTGGATACAGTAAAAGCCAAAATAGTTTTAACCCCGAAGGGTGGTTTGCACATTAACCCCTTCATGGCCTTGAGATTTTCCGTTTTTCCGTGTTCATTTTTCGCTCCCCTCCTTCCCAGAGTCATAACTTTTTTATTTTTCCATCAATTTGGCCATTTGAGGGCTTATTTTTTGCAGGGACGAGTTGCACTTTTGAACGACACCATTGGTTTTAGCATGTCGTGTACTAGAAAACGGGAAAAAAATTCCAAGTGAGGAGAAATTGCAAAAAAAGGGCAGTCCCACACTTGTTTCTTGTTTGGCTTTTTTGCTAGGTTCGCTACATGCTGAAACTAACCTGCCAATATGATTCTCCAGGTCAGTACGAGTTCATAGACACCTAACATGACTAGGTTACGTTTTATCCAAGTGGTGAAAAAAAAGTCAAACTTTGCTAAAAATAAATAATAAAATAATAAAAAAATAAAATAAAATGCGCCGTTTTCCCGATACCCGTAGAGTCCATTTTTCTGGGGTCAGGTGAGGGCTTATTTTTTGCATGCCTAGCTGGCGTTTTTAGTGATACCATTTTTGGTGCGGATATGTTCTTTTGATCGCCCGTTATTACATTTTAATGCAATGTCGCGGCGATCAAAAAAACGTAATTCTGGCGTTTCGATTTTTTTTCTCACTACGCCGTTTAGTGATCAGGTTAATTTTCTTTTATTGATAGATCGGGCGATTCTGAACGCGGCGATAACAAATATGTGCAGGTTTGATTTTTGTTATTGTTTTATTTTGAATGGGGCGGACGGGGTGATTTAAACTTTTACATATTTTTATTTATTTCATATTTTTTTAAAAACCTTTTTTTTTTTTTTTTACTTTTGCCATGTTTCAATAGCCTCCATGGGAGGCTAGAAGCTGGCACCACTCGATCGGCTCTGCTACACAGCAGCGATCATCAGATTGCTCCTATGTAGCTGAATTATAGGCTTGCTATGAGCGCCGACCACAGGGTGGCGCTCACAGCAAGCCGGCATCAGTAACCATAGAGGCCTCTGGTTACTATGCCGACGCATCGCTGACCCTCGATCATGTGACTGGGGTCGGCGATGAGAGCATTTCCGTCCGCGCAGCCAGAAGCGGTAGTTAAATGCTGCTGTCAGCGTTTGACAGCGACATTTAACTAGTTAATAGATGCGGTTGGATCAAGATTCGACTCGCCGCTATTGCGGGCACATGTCAGCTGTACAAAACAGCTGACATGTCCCGGCTTTGTGGTGGGCTCAGCGCCGGAGCCCTGCATCAAAGTGGGGGATCTGACCTCGGACGTACCATCCCTTCCGAGGTCAGAAAGGGGTTAAAGGGAACCTGTCACCCCCCAGGCGTTTGTGACTAAAAGAGCCTCCTTGTGTAGCACTAATGCTGCATTCTGTCAAGGTGGCTCTTAGTTGTGATCCCTTTCAATGCTGAAATAATCGCTTTTATAAATTTGTCCTGGGGGCAGGTCTTTTCCCCCCGGACAGAAACGCCTCCCAGCCGTCACTCAATACTCTGTGCGTCGGGCTCCGCTTCCTCTGCCTTCATTAGCATCCCACAGGGGCTCCCGCATTTACCGCCTTGTCAGTGACCACCGTGGTGCGTCCCTCGCTTCCCAGATGACCCTCCGCGGTCGGAGCAGCAGCCGCAACAGCGACCACATCTTCCCGGCATCTCTCCGCACTGACTCCGCACTTTCAGGAAGTGAAGACGCAGCAGTCGCCCGTGTGTTCTGCTGCGGCCCCGGCGCTGTAAGCTTTTTTTTCCAGGCATGTGCAGTTTGCGCTGCCCTTTGAACTTGCAGCACAGGTGCCGGGGCCGCAGCAGAGCACACGGGCGACTGCTGCGTCTTCACTTCCTGAAAGTGCGGAGTCAGTGCGGAGAGACGCCGGGAAGATGGAGCGGTGCCCGGCACGTGGAACGCGGACAGGTGAATATGCAATACTTACCTGCTCCCGGCGTCCCGCTCCTTCCCCCGGACAGCTGGTCTTCGGTGCCGCAGCCTCTTCCTCTGTCAGCGGTCACCGTTACCGCTCATTAGAGAAATTAATATGCGGCTCCACCCCTATGGGAGTGGAGTCCATATTCATTTCTCTAATGAGCGGTCCCATGTGACCGCTGAACAGGGGAAGAGCTGCGGCACCCGGAGACCGTGGGACTGCAGGGACAGCACCAGGAGCCCCGGAAGCAGGTAAGTATGCCTCAGCGCCCTCTCCCCCTCACCCGCCGACCGTGCCGCCGACCGTGACTCGAGTATAAGCCGAGAGGGGCACTTTCAGCCCAAAAATTTGGGCTGAAAATCTCGGCTTATACTCGAGTATATACGGTACATTTTTGCCATCAAAATTTAGTTTTAGAACCAGATTTTACATTTTCACACAAGAAGTGGGTAAAAATGGGAACATAATGTGTCCCACAACTTCTAGTGAACATAGAAATACCCCATATGTGGCTGTACAGTACTGCCTAGCCATACAGAGAGACTCGGGAGGGACGGAGCGATATTTGCCTCCTAGAGAGCAGATTTTCCTAGAATAGTTTGCAGACTCCATATACAGAGACCCTAAGTGCTAGAAGAGCAGAATCCCCCCCTCAAGTGATCCCATTTTGAAAATTATACCCCTTTGGGAATTTATCTACAGGTGTAGTGTTGATTTTGACTCCATGGGTGTTTCCCAGAAACAAGCAGCAGTGGATGTTGGCGAGTGAAAATTGCAAGCTACCGTTGTAATGACCACTACGCTGTCGTCACTATTACGCTGTCGTCACCACTACGCTGTCGTCACCACTACGTTGTAATGACCAGTGCGCTGTAGTGACCAGTACGTTGTAATGACTAGTACATTGTAGTGACCATTACGCTGCAGTCACCAGTACATTATGCCCAGCTCATGCTTCTGAAAAAACGCACATGTAAGTTAGGCAGGCTCTCATCACTACAGAAATGCCAAACGTGTGGGCACTATATGTGGTTTAGGCACACTGGGGCTCAGAAGGGAGGGGGGTATTTGGATTTGGGAGCGGAGAATTTGCTGAATTTCTTTTGGGGGGTGAGGAGCCATTTCTCTTTTCCAATGCCTTTGTGCTACCAGTAACGTGGAAGCTCCTATATTTCCGTCAACAGATGATGGACCTGAGTGAGGACTTGCTTTTTTTTGTGGATCGAGTTGAAGCTTTTATTGGGAACATTTTACATTAGGTTTGGGATCACATTTATCCTGCGCTCTACGCTGAGCTCTTACTTTGGGATTTCTATCTAAATCTCTGAATGACGTGAAGCAGATGAAACCCCCAGGGAGCCATTCACTATAATGAGGCGGCAGAGTTACTCTGGACTCCATCTGGCCTCTGTTCAACGTTGCCCTTTTCAGAAGCACACAAAACTGGGGCCGACGGCACTTTTATGCAATCCTAAAAAGACAGACACCGCCGAATCACAGGTCCTATGGCGTCCACAGTGCCTCCATCTGCCTCATTATAGGGAATCTTCAGCCAGAAGTTCTGTCTGAATCACGTATTTCAGAGATTTACATGGAAACTCCGGTGTAAGCGCTCAATGCAGGATAACTGCGCCGAGCCTTACTGAGATCTTTGGGAGGCAGAATGAAAAAATAAACAGTAGGTAAAGAACTGTTTTTTTCTTCTGGCACTTAATGCCAGGTGTCAGCTGTCAGAATCAGCTGACACCTGGCGACGATCACACGCACACTCCCCAGTGTGCGCGGGCGATCACGTGAATGTAATATTTCATCCCTGGTCAAATAGGCCCAGGGCACACGGATGGAATATTATGTCCGATGTCAGAAAGGGGTTAAAATCAGTATCATTTCACGAAGATATAGTGAGATAAAATTAATTAAGGACTAGGAATGGGTAGGTTTGCGGTCTCTTTTAGCACCCCTCTGAAAGGTTTAGAATGTCACCATTAGTAATAGGTCCAAAGAAGAAAGCTCATTCGGGATGATCCATTATTATCTTATCCTAAAGATTTCTCCGTTAATGATGAGGTGGACACATCTCAAGCCTCAGTGAAATATGGGTCATTTATCAGGCGATTGACAACTTATCCTACTCCTCGCTTTGCCCTCATAATAAAGCTTATACTCCTCCGCTCCCATGTGGTTCCCACGGTGTCGGCACTCGCTATCCGCAGGGCTCTCCTGCGGTGTTGTGACACAAGAAGCCGGCACCTAAACAGTGCTGGCATCGTTGTCCTCGCATCTTGTGGAGTTGAACAGGAAGAGAAGTCCGGGAGCAGCTGCCGCCCACACTTTCTCTTCATGTTTTATTTGTGTGAAGGTGGGGACAGTGAAACGTGTCACTAGACCGCACGAGAGCCCCGGGGGAGCGAGTGCCGACACCATGAGAACCACACCACCACGGGAGCGAGTGCCGACACCGTGGGAACCGCACCAGCATGAGAGCCCCGGGGGGAGCGAGTGCCGACACCGTGGGAACCGCACCAGCACGAGAGTCCCGGGGGGAGCGAGTGCCGACACCGTGGCAACCGCACCAGCACGAGAGTCCCGGGGGGAGCGAGTGCCGAGTGCCGACACCGTGGGAACCGCACCAGCACGAGTGGCCCGGGGGGAGCGAGTGCCGACACCGTGGGAACCGCACCAGCACGGGAGCCCCGGGGGACCGACTGCCGACACCGTGAGAACCGCACCAGCACAAGAGCCCCGGGGGGAGCGAGTGCCGACACCGTGGGAACCGCACCAGTACAGGAGCCCTGGGGGAGCGAGTGCCGACACCGTGGTAACCGCACCAGCACAGGAGCCCCGGGGGGAGAGAGTGCCGACACCGTGGGAACCGCACCAGCACGAGAGTCCCGGGGGGAGCGAGTGCCGAGTGCCGACACCGTGGGAACCGCACCAGCACGAGTGGCCCGGGGGGAGCGAGTGCCGACACCGTGGGAACCGCACCAGCACGGGAGCCCCGGGGGACCGACTGCCGACACCGTGAGAACCGCACCAGCACAAGAGCCCCGGGGGGAGCGAGTGCCGACACCGTGGGAACCGCACCAGTACAGGAGCCCTGGGGGAGCGAGTGCCGACACCGTGGTAACCGCACCAGCACAGGAGCCCCGGGGGGAGAGAGTGCCGACACCGTGGGAACCGCACCAGCACGAGAGCCCCAGGGGGAGCGAGTGCCGACACCGTGGGAACCGCACCAGAACGGGAGCCCCGGGGGAGCGAGTGCCGACACCGTGGGAACCGCACCAGCACGGGAGCCCCGGGGGGAGCGAGTGCTGACACCGTGGGAACCGCACCAGCACGGGAGCGAGTGCCAACGCCGTGGGAACCGCACCAGCACTAGAGCCCCGGGTGGAGCGAGTGCCGACACCGTGGAACCGCACCAGCACTAGAGCCCCGGGGGGAGCAAGTGCCGACACCCTGGGAACCGCACCAGCACGGGAGCCCTGGGGGAGCGAGTGCAGACACCGTGGGAACCGCACCAGCACGGGAGCCCCGGGGAGCGAGTGCCGACATCGTGGGAACCGTACCAGCACGGGAGCCCCGGGAGGAGAGAGTGCCGACACCGTGGGAACCGCACCAGCACAGGAGCCCCGGGGGGGCGAGTGCCGACACCGTGGGAACTGCACCAGCACAAGAGCCCCGGGGGGAGTGGGTGCCGACACCGTGGGAACAGCACCAGCACGAGAGCCCCGGGGGGAGCTCTATTTGCCAACACTTCGGGAACAGAGCCTGCACAGAAGGAGAGTATGGGCTTTATTATTTTATGGGGCCAACATTTTGATAAAGAAGGGGTTGTCCTAGTAGTGGACAACCCCTTTAAAGAGATACGGTAAAAGACGGCTCCTCGCTAAGGATGACATTAAAGCAGCATTTAGACCTTTACAAGTCAATCCTGTCTGCTTTAGTTCACTAGGTTTTCAATTTAAAGGACAGTATAAGGCTGGTTTCACATTTGCGGTTGTGTCCGCAGCGCTTCGTACGCATACATCCGCTTGCGTCTTGATTTCCTATCTTTAACATTGTAGACGCAGGTGCATGTGTTTGCCTGTGTTTGCTTACTCATGTGTCTTAACGCTATGTGCGGCTGGGCTCGGCTAACGCATCATGTTGCAATTTTTGAGGCGTCAGATTTCCACCACCCTACGCATGCGGACACATAAGGATATGTGCACACGTAGGTGGGATGTCTGCGGATTTTCTGCACCTGTTTTTGTAAATCCGCAGGTAAACCGCACTGCGTTTTACCTGCGGTTTCACTGTGGAATTACTGTGGATTTTATGCGGATTCCACCTGCGGTTTTACACCTGCGGATTCCTATTATGGAGCAGGTGTAACCCGCTGTGGAATCCGCACAAAGAATTGACATGCTGTGGAATAAACAAAGCTACGTTTCTGCAGCATGTGCACTGCGGATTTTGTTTTCCATAGGTTTACATGGCACTGGTAATTCATGGAAAAATGCTGCGAATCCGCAGCGCTAAAACCACTGCGGGTCCGCAGCAGCAAAATCCGCAACGTATGCACATAGCCTTACAGTCTATGGGAACGCATAGGAACGCCAGGACACAAGGGTCTATATATAGACAGGGGTCTATATACAGAAATCCCATGAGACACGCCCATTGGGTGTGGCTTGTGTCAAGGAAAGTCTCCTGGAAAAATGTTTTCCTATCAAACGCATGCGCATAAAAAACATGTTAACCTCTGCGACATGTCAATGGCTGTAAAGAAAGAGAAACTTGTACATAACTCATGAAAGAATAAAGTTACACTAAAACCAAGCACACCATTGTTTTTCTTGTGAAATTCTCAATAAGTCTGATGTGTCACATGACCCTCCTCCCATTGGAAAAAATAAAGTTGGATCCAAAATGGCCGACTTCAAAATGGCCGCCATGGTCACCACCCATCTTGAAAAGTTCCCCCCCCCCCATACACTAATGTGCCACAAACAATTGACATCACCAACCATTCCCATTTTATTTAGGTGGATCCGTATAAATGGCCCACCCTGTATTATTTTCACGCACTATTCCTAGTTATTTACTGCAGGGGATTTCATCACTATGTTTCTGTCTGTGCTTTTCTGTGTCGTGGCCAGTGTGAACGTGCGCTTACACCTGCATCCACACCCGTTTACAGCCCAGTTCATACCTTTAGTTCTTATAAATCTGTACACTTAGCAGATTGGTTTGGTATTCCCCTGGAGGCAGAGGATAAAACAGTTTATCCTTGTAATAGTTTAGGATACCATTAAAATGGAACATAGGCTCCCGGACGAAAAGTGGTTTCAAATTAGAAGTGGATTATTAAATATGTATTAAAAGATTAAACTACATTCAAAGAATGACAATGTTTGCCAGGCCTCCTTAAAGCTAACCTGTCAGCTGGATTTTGCAAAGTATACTACAGGCACGGTCAGGTTGTCGCTCTTATACTGATTAAAATGGTACCTGGGGTGAAGAAATCCGTCTTGTGGTTCTTGTGTAATCAGTATTATAGGTTTTCAGTGTAATGAGATGCTCGTGCTCATTCTGTGAGATAAAGGACAATGTTTAAGGGGGAATCAGGGGTTGATTCTGGCGGTTGTTGGAGGGGCTTCGAAGGGAGAGGCTTCGAATCATCCATCCAAGCTGGGATGGATGATCTATGGAGTGTGGAGATCAGTTGCTGGGCTGGATCCCCCTGCTACTGTTGAGAGATCTGTTGTCTGGATTTCACAGATTTTCTCATGGATTATTGGTCCTGGATACATGGACGTCGGTTGTGATATTTGTCATCTGGAGGAGCCTGGCCTGTGACTACAGGACTATAATGGCTGGAGATACGAGATCTGTGGGCCAACGAGAAGTTCGGAGACAGTGAGTATCGCCTGGTACAGGGCAGTGGGACCACCGGCCCCGGGAAAGGACATTGTATGTCGGCCATCTACCTGGATTGGATGGATGGAATAAAGAATAGCTGCATTGTTGACCTGCCCCGGTGATTATTACAACCCACAACCTCAGATCCTCACGTTCCTCATCATAGACACAGACTGTTTTGGGGCGGCCTATGGACGGAGCAGTAAATCCATAATGGGTCTGTTTCATTGTAAATGTCTTTGATATAAAAGTATTGGTCTTATGTTACCATGTGAATGGGTGGTGGGACTGAACAATGTATTGACAAACACTTGATCAGAGTGCATAAAATTATTAGGTAAAAAAAGTCTGGTCCTGTTGAAGATTGAGTAATGAACATGGAGATTGTTCACTCGCTCAACTGTTAATCCAGAAAAAAAGCAGGAGCTTTCGCCATTCATCATCTTCATTCACAATTCTGGCCCCATATATACGCTTATCTGGCATCGTCTGCTCCTTGTGAGTGTGATCACATCATTCAGCGATTAAACGATTAACTGCTGATGCAAACGAGCCCCAAGTCTCCCATCTGAGAGCGGACCCCGGGGGGCAATATGCTCACACACCCTAGGGGTCTCCTCCCTTACCTCCATGAGTACCTCCAGCACCAGCAACTCTCGCCTCGGCCAGGATCGATCCTGTCTACCACTGGTGAGCTCCATCCACATCTCCGGCTGTACCTCGGCCCCCCATACAGACGCACACACCACCTAGTCAACACAGGCCGGGAGGTCATTTCTCCCACCATCCTCACTACTCCCTATAGAAAAACAAGGCATCCAGATAGCTGACCGCCTACTGCTAGAACTCCCGGGCAGCAGGGGACATCCAACATGCTCCAGTGACTTAACTTTCACACCTGGACCCCCGCAAGTCAGAGAAAAATATTTCTCTACAAGACCCCCGCTCATTCTGCCGTCTGTGGCATTACATGTGCTGCTTTGTATAAAGAGCCAACTAGTCACAGCCAATATACAGTGCGGACACGCATGAACAGGCCCCACCAGCAGAGGGCGCACACGTCACTCACACGGATCATTGCCTGAGAGGCATCAGCAGACGTCATCGGTCTGTTTTATGGAGTTTGATGTGAGCTTAGTTTTGCTCTATCATAACGTTTCTGAGATAGAAGTATTTTTGTTATTACGTTATTTCTCCATTTTCAATGTATGTGGGTTTCCTATCTTCTTCCCATTTCTTTGCTTGGCTTTTTTAATTGTGAATTTTCTTACAGAGACAACATCAGTAAAGGTTTTAGTGAGTTTTCTGGGAAGGAGCATTGACAGTGCAGTCAGCCAATGACTGAGGAAAGTGGCTAGGCCATTTGTGGTCCCCATGATTTGGAGAGAACCCAAAAATCATAGTGATGACCGCTACTTTTGTCAAACTGAAGGGCTTTTCTACAAAGAACAAACATACGATTAATGACCCTGAACTTGAATCTGCGATTAGGCCAGTTCCACATGATGGCACCTTGCCAGTTCCTGCCCCACCGTTTTCTGGATTGGATGACAATGAAGTAGAATATGAAGAATATGAAGACTATGGAGCTGACGCTACTGGTGGAGACATGGAGACCTCAAGTCACGATGAGTATGTACCTGATGGAGCAGCCAGAACGCTTTACTCCACATGAATTAAGTGATCTTATCAGAGACCTTCCATTGTCAAAAGATAAAGCTGAACTCCTAGCATCTGGGTGGAAACAGAAGAATGTTCTTCATGATGATGTCAGCGTGTTATTACCGAAACAGAAGTAACACTAACATAATTTTTCACAGTTGATGGACCAATGGTGTACTGTAACAATGTGACTGGCCTCTTTGAAGAACTGAATCGAGAGTATTTTATTGCAGATTGGCGATTGTTTATTGACTCATCCCAGAGAAGTTTGAAAGCAGTGTGGCTTCACAATGGAAATATGAAACCATCAATCCCTATTGCTCACTCATGTCATCGAAAGGAAAGTTCTGACAATCTGTCAGTTGTTTTGGATGCTGTACAATATAAGCATCAGGAATGGGAGATCTGTGGAGATGTGACAGTGATTGGTCTGCTAATGGGATGCAAGGAGACTTCACAGAATATTGCCGCTTCTTGTGTTTATGGGACAGTGGAAATACAGTAGAGCATTATATTCGTCGTGATTGGGGACAGAGAAACACCTATGCTCCACGTAGAGACGATGTTCAGCATAATCCTTTAGTTGCTCCAACTAAAATCTTTCTTCCTCCAATACATATAAAGTTGGCATTGATTAAAGACTTTGTGAAAGCCACGGCAAAGACTAATTCACAAGGGCTCCAGGACATTTCACAGAAATTCTCCAGCAAAATGAAGGAAGGAGTGTTAGTTGGTCCTCAGGTCAGAGAGCTTATGAGAGATGATGTGTTTGAAGGAATGATAAGGAATTGAGATCTTGGAAAAGCTTCCGGTGGATCTGTGGAAACTTCTTAGGAAAATAAAAATCTCCAGAACATGTTGAAGGCGTTGAGGAACTGCTGAATGTATACCGGTGTCTTGGATGTCGCAGGTCTCTTGCACTGTTTGCATTCACATTTACATTTCTTCTCTCAAAATCTTGGGGATATAATCAACGAACAAGGCGAGCGGATTCACCAGAACAGTAAAGTAATGGAACACCGCTACCCGGGAATGACTCAATGATGGCAGATTACTGCTGGACATTACATAGGATTGTTCAGGGTTGTCCCTATCAGCCACAGTATAATGTCAAGCACTTTTCATTTCTGCTCATATTTTGGTTTCTAACTTTGCATATAAAATTATTTTGTTTAACAAACACTGTTGTGTAAGCTGAAGCATTGTTTTCTGGTATGTAGATTACTGTTTTCTCAATGTCGCCAGTATATTTCCTATACCTTATAATAGTGCTGCTCCATGGAAACTCTACGTGCTACAGACAAACTATAGACATCTGTGAAATCAGGACAAAGCGACGATTCAGAAAAGCACAAAGTCACCTGTGATGACGACAAAAAATGTTTGTTTGTAGACCTGTGTTATAAGGAATAATTTCCATGCTCCACATTACAGAGGTCGTAATTATCTTCAATTAGACGGCACAGCGAGAACATACCAAGTCTGATAATCATAGCGAGGACAGGACGGAGAGGTACGCGGGCCGCAACCGACTCACTGACCTACTTCATGTCCTAATTATCACATACAAGTGTGAGACACCACAACGGTCTAAGGTGCGGTACATAAATATAATACTGCCCCCTATGTACAGGAATATAACTCCTATAATACTGCTCCTATGTACAAGAATATAACTACTATAATACTGCTCCTATGTACAAGAATATAACTACTATAATACTGCCCCCTATGTACAGGAATATAACTACTATAATACTGCCCCTATGTACAAGAATATAACTACTATAATACTGCCCCTATGTACAAGAATATAACTACTATAATACTGCTCCTATGTACAAGAATATAACTACTATAATACTGCCCCCTATGTACAAGAATATAACTACTATAATACTGCCCCTATGTACAAGAATATAACTACTATAATACTGCTCCTATGTACAAGAATATAAGTACTATAATACTGCCCCCTATGTACAAGAATATAACTGCTATAATACTGCCCCTATATACAAGAATATAACTACTATAATACTGCCCCTATGTACAAGAATATAACTACTATAATACTGCTCCTATGTACAAGAATATAACTACTATAATACTGCCCCTATATACAAGAATATAACTACTATAATACTGCTCCTATGTACAAGAATATAACTACTATAATACTGCTCCTATGTACAAGAATATAACTACTATAATACTGCTCCTATGTACAAGAATATAACTACTATAATACTGCCCCTATGTACAAGAATATAACTACTATAATACTGCTCCTATGTACAAGAATATAACTACTATAATACTGCTCCTATGTACAAGAATATAACTACTATAATACTGCCCCCTATGTACAGGAATATAACTACTATAATACTGCCCTTATGTACAAGAATATAACTACTATAATACTGCCCCTATGTACAAGAATATAACTACTATAATACTGCTCCTATGTACAAGAATATAACTACTATAATACTGCCCCCTATGTACAGGAATATAACTACTATAATACTGCTCCTATGTACAGGAATATAACTACTATAATACTGCTCCTATATACAAGAATATAACTACTATAATACCGCCCCTATGTACAAGAATATAACTACTATAATGCTGCTCCTATGTACAAGAATATAACTACTATAATACTGCCCCTATGTACAAGAATATAACTACTATAATACCGCTCCTATGTAGAAGAATATAACTACTATAATGCTGCTCCTATGTACAAGAATATAACTACTATAATACTGCCCCTATGTACAAGAATATAACTACTATAATACCGCTCCTATGTAGAAGAATATAACTACTATAATACTGCCCTATGTACAAGAATATAACTACTATAATACTGCCCCCTATGTACAGGAATATAACTACTATAATACTGCCCCCTATGTGCAAGACTATAACTACTATAATACTGCCCCTATGTACAAGAATATAACTACTATAATACTGCTCCTATGTACAAGAATATAACTACTATAATACTGCCCCCTATGTACAAGAATATAACTACTATAATACTGCTCCTATGTACAAGAATATAACTACTATAATACTGCCCCTATGTACAAGAATATAACTACTATAATACTGCCCCTATGTACAAGAATATAACTACTATAATACTGCCCCCTATGTGCAAGACTATAACTACTATAATACTGCCCCTATATACAAGAATATAACTACTATAATACTGCCCCCTATGTACAAGAATATAACTACTATAATACTGCTCCTATGTACAAGAATATAACTACTATAATACTGCCCCTATGTACAAGAATATAACTACTATAATACTGCTCCCTATGTACAAGAATATAACTACTATAATACTGCCCCCTATGTACAAGAATATAACTACTATAATACTGCCCCTATGTACAGGAATATAACTACTATAATACTGCTCCCTATGTACAAGAATATAACTACTATAATACTGCTCCCTATGTACAAGAATATAACTACTATAATACTGCCCCTATGTACAAGAATATAACTACAATAATACTGCTCCTATGTACAAGAATATAACTACTATAATACTGCTCCCTATGTACAAGAATATAACTGCTATAATACTGCCCCTATGTACAAGAATATAACTACTATAATACTGCCCCCTATGTGCAAGACTATAACTACTATAATACTGCCCCTATGTACAAGAATATAACTACTATAATACTGCTCCTATGTACAAGAATATAACTACTATAATACTGCCCCTATATACAAGAATATAACTACTATAATACTGCTCCTATATACAAGAATATAACTCCTATAATACTGCTCCTATGTACAAGAATATAACTACTATAATACTGCCCCCTATGTACCAGAATATAACTACTATAATACTGCTCCTATATACAAGAATATAACTACTATAATACTGCCCCTATGTACCAGAATATAACTACTATAATACTGCTCCTATGTACAAGAGTATAACTACTATAATACTGCTCCTATGTACAAGAATATAACTACTATAATACTGCTCCTATGTACAAGAATATAGCTACTATAATACTGCCCCTATATACAAGAATATAACTACTATAATACTGCTCCTATGTACAAGAATATAACTACTATAATACTGCTCCTATGTACAAGAATATAACTACTATAATACTGCTCCCTATGTACAAGACTATAACTACTATAATACTGCCCCTATGTACAAGAATATAACTACTATAATACTGCTCCTATGTACAAGAATATAACTACTATAATACTGCCCCCTATGTACAAGAATATAACTACTATAATACTGCCCCCTATGTACAGGAATATAACTACTATAATACTGCTCCCTATGTACAAGAATATAACTACTATAATACTGCTCCTATGTACAAGAATATAACTACTATAATACTGCTCCTATGTATAAGAATATAACTACTATAATACTGCTCCCTATGTACCAGAATATAACTACTATAATACTGCTCCTATATACAAGAATATAACTACTATAATACTGCCCCTATGTACAGGAATATAACTACTATAATACTGCTCCTATGTACAAGAATATAACTACTATAATACTGCCCCTATGTACAAGAATATAACTACTATAATACTGCTCCTATGTACAAGAATATAACTACTATAATACTGCTCCTATGTACAAGAATATAACTACTATAATACTGCCCCCTATGTACAAGAATATAACTACTATAATACTGCTCCTATGTACAAGAATATAACTACTATAATACTGCCCCTATGTACAGGAATATAACTACTATAATACTGCTCCTATGTACAAGAATATAACTACTATAATACTGCTCCTATGTACAAGAATATAACTACTATAATACTGCCCCTATGTACAGGAATATAACTACTATAATACTGCTCCCTATGTACAAGAATATAACTACTATAATACTGCTCCCTATGTACAAGAATATAACTACTATAATACTGCCCCTATGTACAAGAATATAACTACAATAATACTGCTCCTATGTACAAGAATATAACTACTATAATACTGCTCCTATGTACAAGAATATAACTACTATAATACTGCTCCTATGTACAAGAATATAACTACTATAATACTGCTCCTATGTACAAGAATATAACTACTATAATACTGCCACTATGTACAAGAATATAACTACTATAATACTGCCCCTATATACAAGAATATAACTACTATAATACTGCTCCTATGTACAAGAATATAACTACTATAATACTGCCCCTATGTACAAGAATATAACTGCTATAATACTGCCCCTATGTACAAGAATATAACTACTATAATACTGCCCCCTATGTGCAAGACTATAACTACTATAATACTGCCCCTATGTACAAGAATATAACTACTATAATACTGCTCCTATGTACAAGAATATAACTACTATAATACTGCCCCTATATACAAGAATATAACTACTATAATACTGCTCCTATATACAAGAATATAACTCCTATAATACTGCTCCTATGTACAAGAATATAACTACTATAATACTGCCCCCTATGTACCAGAATATAACTACTATAATACTGCTCCTATATACAAGAATATAACTACTATAATACTGCCCCTATGTACCAGAATATAACTACTATAATACTGCTCCTATGTACAAGAGTATAACTACTATAATACTGCTCCTATGTACAAGAATATAACTACTATAATACTGCTCCTATGTACAAGAATATAGCTACTATAATACTGCCCCTATATACAAGAATATAACTACTATAATACTGCTCCTATGTACAAGAATATAACTACTATAATACTGCTCCTATGTACAAGAATATAACTACTATAATACTGCTCCCTATGTACAAGACTATAACTACTATAATACTGCCCCTATGTACAAGAATATAACTACTATAATACTGCTCCTATGTACAAGAATATAACTACTATAATACTGCTCCTATGTACAAGAATATAACTACTATAATACTGCTCCTATGTACAAGAATATAACTACTATAATACTGCCCCTATGTACAAGAATATAACTACTATAATACTGCCCTCTATATACAAGAATATAACTACTATAATACTGCCCCTATGTACAATGAGTAAGGCGGCAAGACCGTTGAAACGCGTTTGATTTTAATGCACTTTAAGCCTGTGACTGTCACTGGTATGAATCACCCGTTTTTGTGTCTATGGATATGAAGATGGACTTTGGATTTATGTGCTTTTAACAAAAATGGAATAAAAGGAATTTTGTATGGACATCACCCACGCTGGACTTCTGCTTTTCCTACTGTAATACTGCCCCCTATGCACAAGAATATAACTACTATAATACTGCTCCTATGTACAAGAATATAACTACTATAATACTGCTCCTATGTACAAGAATATAACTACTATAATACTGCCCCGATGTACAAGAATATAACTACTATATCACTGCCCCTATATACAAGAATATAACTACTATAATACTGCTCCCATGTACAAGAATATAAATACTATAATACAGCCATATATATATATATATATATATATATATATATATATATATATATATATATATACATATACAGTGGGGCAAAAAAGTATTTAGTCAGTCAGCAATAGTGCAAGTTCCACCACTTAAAAAGATGAGAGGCGTCTGTAATTTACATCATAGGTAGACCTCAACTATGGGAGACAAACTGAGAAAAAAAAATCCAGAAAATCACATTGTCTGTTTTTTTATCATTTTATTTGCATATTATGGTAGAAAATAAGTATTTGGTCAGAAACAAACAATAAAGATTTCTGGCTCTCACAGACCTGTAACTTCTTCTTTAAGAGGCTCCTCTTTCCTCCCCTCATTACCTGTAGTAATGGCACCTGTTTAAACTTGTTATCAGTATAAAAAGACACCTGTGCACACCGTCAAGCAGTCTGACTCCAAACTCCACTATGGTGAAGACCAAAGAGCTGTCAAAGGACACCAGAAACAAAATTGTAGCCCTGCACCAGGCTGGGAAGACTGAATCTGCAATAGCCAACCAGCTTGGAGTGAAGAAATCAACAGTGGGAGCAATAATTAGAAAATGGAAGACATTCAAGACCACTGATAATCTCCCTCGATCTGGGGCTCCACGCAAAATCCCACCCCGTGGGGTCAGAATGATCACAAGAACGGTGAGCAAAAATCCCAGAACCACGCGGGGGGACCTAGTGAATGAACTGCAGAGAGCTGGGACCAATGTAACAAGGCCTACCATAAGTAACACACTACGCCACCATGGACTCAGATCCTGCAGTGCCAGACGTGTCCCACTGCTTAAGCCAGTACATGTCCGGGCCCGTCTGAAGTTTGCTAGAGAGCATTTGGATGATCCAGAGGAGTTTTGGGAGAATGTCCTATGGTCTGATGAAACCAAACTGGAACTGTTTGGTAGAAACACAACTTGTCGTGTTTGGAGGAAAAAGAATACTGAGTTGCATCCATCCAACACCATACCTACTGTAAAGCATGGTGGTGGAAACATCATGCTTTGGGGCTGTTTCTCTGCAAAGGGGCCAGGACAACTGATCCGGGTACATGAAAGAATGAATGGGGCCATGTATCGTGAGATTTTGAGTGCAAACCGCCTTCCATCAGCAAGGGCATTGAAGATGAAACGTGGCTGGGTCTTTCAACATGACAATGATCCAAAGCACACCGCCAGGGCAACGAAGGAGTGGCTTCGTAAGAAGCATTTCAAGGTCCTGGAGTGGCCTAGCCAGTCTCCAGATCTCTACCCTATAGAAAACCTTTGGAGGGAGTTGAAAGTCCGTGTTGCCAATCGAAAAGCCAAAAACATCACTGCTCTAGAGGAGATCTGCATGGAGGAATGGGCCAACATACCAACAACAGTGTGTGGCAACCTTGTGAAGACTTACAGAAAACGTTTGACCTCTGTCATTGCCAACAAAGGATAGATTACAAAGTATTGAGATGAAATTTTGTTTCTGACCAAATACTTATTTTCCACAATATGCAAATAAAATGATAAAAAAACAGACAATGTGATTTTCTGGATTTTTTTTTCTCAGTTTGTCTCCCATAGTTGAGGTCTACCTATGATGTAAATTCCAGACGCCTCTCATCTTTTTAAGTGGTGGAACTTGCACTATTGCTGACTGACTAAATACTTTTTTGCCCCACTGTATATATATATATATATATATATATATATATATATATATATATATATAAAATTGTCTAAGGGTTTTTCCGTCTGTCTGTCTTTCTGTCTGTCTGTCTTTCTGTCTGTCTGTCTGTCCTGGAAATCCCGCGTCTCTGATTGGTCGAGGCCGCCGGGCCTCGACCAATCAGCAACGGGCACAGCATGGCGATGATGATGTCATAATGGAAATCCCGCGTCTCTGATTGGTAGAGGCCGCCAGGTCTCGACCAATCAGCGATGGGCACAGTATCGACGTAGATGTCATAATGGTTGCCATGGCGACGATGTCATAAAGGTTGCCTCGACCAATCAGCGACGGGCACAGTCTGCCGCGAATTCTGGAATCATCATTGTCCATATACTACGGGGACATGCATATTCTAGAATACCCGATGCGTTAGAATCGGGCCACAGTCTAGTATATATATATATATATATATATATATATATATATATATATATATATATATATATATATATATATATATATATATATATATATATATATATATATATACACACACACACACAATTCATTAATGTTTCATGGAGCTGTAGGAAATCGATTCCATTGACCATGAGTGATATGTGGCTGCTGGAATGGGAGAGGGAGTAATGTGTCTTGCCTGACGACATCTGCTGCCACATATGCATTACGCCCGCAGGTAGCACTGGGCTGACTAATAAAAAGCAGAGGCGCAGATGCTGTGAGATAAGAGGGGCGCTCGCTGTCCCATAACAGCAGCCACACATAACTGAATGGGATGCATCACTACATACACAAGTCTAGCTTCACTACTCGGACAACTTCTTCTTATACCCCGTGCTTGGCTCCCATAAAGTAATAAAGTATACTCACCTCCCGTGCTGGCGCAATTCACACGGTGTCGGCACTCGGTCTCCACTGCTGCTGTGACACGTGACACCGGCGCCCAATCAGCACTGGCATCACTGTCCCCGCTTCCTGTTGGAAGAGGAAGTCAGAGATCGGCTGCAGTCCGGACTTTCCCTTCATGTTTGATTTGTATGGAGACAGTGACCGGACGCTGACATGGGGCTACAACACTGCAGACGAGCGCTGGGACTCCACAGAAACAGCACCGCCCAGGGAGGGAGCAGGAGCTTCCTTATTTCATCACCAAACATTTTTACCAAGAAGGCGCTAATCCTAGTAGTGGAAAACCCCATTCCAATTCATCATTGAAATTTTATGCAAATGAGTCAGAAGTGCATTGGTGTTGTATTCTTGTGCCCATCGCTGTGCCCGCCTGCTGCCAGCTTCTGAGGATTCAGCCTCGTTATTGCCTGGGGCGGAGCATGTGCTGTAATGTGAGAGCCGGACTAACAATCATCTGAGCGAGCGCTGCCCCCAGCAATAATGTGCTGGGGAAGAGTCTCCCTAAGGAAAGCAGGTCATTGAGGAAAGTCTGAGCTGTGACAGAGGCCGGCGGAGGGCCGGAGAGGACGGTGCACGGCCGCCTCGCTGCACGGCCGCCTCGCTGCACGGCCGCCTCGCTGCACGGCCGCCTCGCTGCACGGCCGCCTCGCTGCACTCTTATATTCCATACACACTATAGGTACTAGTCTTAGGTCAGACATGGGGACGCTCCACACTGGAGGTAAACCCCTCCAATTACGATTCCAATAATTTTCATATGTTCCCATGATGCACCCTGAATTCTGCCACCTCATCTGAGAGCAGCACGCTGTAGGCAGAGAGCCTGACTCCACGGATATGTTGCAGCAGGTGTGATCTAATCAGTTATTAGACGTAGCAGAGCTCAGAATGCTAACCCCGCCCACACCAAGCCCACATCCCTGATTGGCAGCTTTCTGTGTGTGTACGTTGACAGTAAGCAGCCTATCAGTGCTGGCGGCAGAGATGGACCCATATGTACCTGAGCTGCAGTCATGCACTGGTAATCTCCTGCTGATAAAACACTCATTGTAACAACAGCACACAGACTAAAGGTACCTTCACACTTAGCGACTTAACAACGATAACGATAGCGATCCGTGACGTTGCAGCGTCCTGGATAGCGATATCGTTGTGTTTGACACGCAGTAGCGATCAGGATCCTGCTGTGATGTCGCTGGTCGCTGAATAAAGTTCAGAACTTTATTTGGTCATCCGATCGCCGTGTATCGTTGTTTGACAGCAAAAGCAACGATACCAGCGATATTTTACACTGGTAACCAGGGTAAACATCGGGTTACTAAGCGCAGGGCCGCGCTTAGTAACCCGATATTTACCCTGGTTACCATTGTAAAAGTAGAAAAAAAAAAAAAACAGTACATACTCACCCTCTGATGTCTGTCATGTGTCCCGGCGTCCGCGCTGCTGCTCAGAGCTTCCCGCACTGACTGTGAGTGCCGGCCGTAAAGTAAAAGCACAGCGGTGACGTCACCGCTGCGCTCTGCTTTTACTTTACGGCCGGCACTCACAGTCAGTGCGGGAAGCAGACGGCGAGGGACGTGACACTGGAATGTGAGTATGTAGTGTTTTGGGGTTTTTTACATTTACGATGGTAACCAGGGTAAACATCGCTTAGTAACCCGATGTTTACCCTGGTTACCCGGGGACTTCGGCATCGTTGGTCGCTTGAGAGCTGTCTTGTGTGACAGCTCTCCAGCGACCACACAACGACTTACCAACGATCACGGCCAGGTCGTATCGCTGGTCGTGATCATTGGTAAATCGTATAGTGTGAAGGTACCTTTAGGCCCCCTTCACACACCCTGATATTACCGAAACTGGAAAAACCAGTAACACCGCTATTTATGTCAGTGTGTTACAGATGTGTGGCACCCGTGTACTGCCTCAGTATAACACGTGCCGGCGCCTGGGAAAAACCGTACAGTTCATACAGTTTGCGCTGTTCCCAGGTGCTGAAGGCAGCTCTCATCATTGTTGCCTGGTCTCCATGAGATCTGCGCGACCAGGCGACACTGATGGGAGTTATATTCAGCATTCACTATGTACATCGTGAATAAACACATAAAAAAGCATGAGTGCGGTCCACCGTAATTTTCATAACCAGCAGAGGGAAAGACCACAGCTGGGAGCTGATGTGAAAATTCTGGGAAAGGGGCCAATAACCCTAAAGGTTCCCGGGCTATTAACAGCTCACAGCTGTTTGCTTAGCCTTTACCGGTTAGTTTACGGGGGACCCCAAAAAGAAAAAATAATGCAGGGTCTCCCTAGAATTTCTAACAAAGGCTAAACAGACAGCTGTGGGCTAATATTAATAGCCCGGAGAGTGGCCATGGATATTGTCCCCCTCCCAGACAAGCAGCAGCCCTCGGCCACCTCAGAAATGGCGCATCCATTAGATGCACCAAATCTGGCACTTAGCCTCCGCTCTTCCCACATGCCCTGCTGTGGTGGCAAGAGGGGCAATAGCTGAGGGGTGGAGGTAAGCTGTTTTATGGCGGATGACATCAAGCCCAGGGGGTAGTAATGGAGGGGTCTATAAGACACCCCCATTACTAACACCATAGTCAATTGTACTGCATTAAACATTGCTGTATATCAGCCCTGAAAGGCGGTGGCCGTAACTCGTATCGGCAAAAACTGGTGACAGGTCCCCTCTAATATCAGCTCACAGCTGTCTGCTTAGCCTTTGCTGGTTAAAAATTATAGGGGGACCCAAAGTCATTTTCTTTCTGAGGTCCCCCGTAAACATGTCAGCGTGTTTTACTAACAGACACAAGGACCTTGGAAACACGCCGACATGTGCACAGACCATTCATTAGAATGTGTCTATGTGTGTAAGGGTCTCTCTCCTTCCTGTGCTTACTCTGCTGCCTTCTGACAGTAGGGCCATGACCGCCGGTTAAATAGTACCCATACCAAACACTGCTTACTTTTTGGCACATAAGATGGACGTTGTTTTTGGCACATGTGCTGTGTTTCCAGAGGTCTTCAGTGTCGTCTCAAATGTTGGGGAGCAAGAAGCTGGAGAAATTCATGAGGGAGCCGAAATTTCTAATCATTCATGGACGCTGGAGTCTCCTTCATGAGTGGAAGACGTCTGTAAACGTCAACAAGGTCTGGAGGGTCCGCCAGTGATGTTTAGTGCTGTATGCTCATACGCGCCGCTCATTCTCTGCCGGTCTCACCCACGTGGTCACCACGGTCTCATCTGCCTCTTCTTGTGGCCAAGTCTAAAATCCACCCATCGTAGTCAGAATCCTGCAGAGTCATACATAAAGTCATGAACGTCGTCGACAAGTCGTGAGCGTCGTCGACAAGTCGTGAGCGTCGTCGACAAGTCGTGAGCATGCTCTGTCCGCAGCAGCACTCTAACTAGCACTGTTCGCATGTCAGTCTCTTTTCCATCAGGGCTCTCCCGTCAGTCTCTTTTTTCCCTCAGGGCTCTCCCGTCAGTCTCTTTTCCCTCAGGGCTCTCCCGTCAGTCTCTTTTTTCTCAGGGCTCTCCCGTCAGTCTCTTTTCCCTCAGGGCTCTCCCGTCAGTCTCTTTTCCCTCAGGGCTCTCCCGTCAGTCTCTTTTCCCTCAGGGCTCTCCCGTCAGTCTCTTTTCCCTCAGGGCTCTCCCGTCAGTCTCTTTTCCCTCAGGGCTCTCCCGTCAGTCTCTTTTCCCTCAGGGCTCTCCCGTCAGTCTCTTTTCCCTCAGGGCTCTCCCGTCAGTCTCTTTTCCCTCAGGGCTCTCCCGTCAGTCTCTTTTCCCTCAGGGCTCTCCCGTCAGTCTCTTTTCCCTCAGGATTCTCCGGTCAGTCTCTTTTACCTCAGGGCTCTCCGGTCAGTCTCTTTTACCTCAGGGCTCTCCAGTTTTTTCTCTTTTACCTCAGGGCTCTCCGGTCAGTCTCTTTTACCTCAGGGCTCTCCAGTTTTTTATCTTTTACCTCAGGGCTCTCTGGTCAGTCTCTCTTTTACCTCAGGGCTCTCCGGTCAGTCTCTTTTCCCTCAGGTTTCTCCGGTCAGTCTCTTTTCCCTCAGGGCTCTCCGGTCAGTCTCTTTTCCCTCAGGGCTCTCCGGTCAGTCTCTTTTACCTCAGGGCTCTCCGGTCAGTCTCTTTTACCTCAGGGCTCTCCGGTCAGTCTGTTTTCCCTCAGGTCTCTCCGGTCAGTCTCTTTTCCCTCAGGTTTCTCCCATCTGTCTCTTTTCCCTCAGGGCTCTCTGGTCAGTCTCTTTTACCTCAGGTTTCTCCGGTCAGTCTCTTTTACCTCAGGGCTCTCCGGTCAGTCTCTTTTACCTCAGGGCTCTCCAGTTTTTCTCTTTTACCTCAGGGCTCTCCGGTCAGTCTCTCTTTTACCTCAGGGCTCTCCGGTCAGTCTCTTTTCCCTCAGGTTTCTCCAGTTTGTCTCTTTTCCCTCAGGTTTCTCCGGTCAGTCCCTTTTCCCTCAGGGCTCTCCGGTCAGTCTCTTTTACCTCAGGGCTCTCCGGTCAGTCTCTTTTCCCTCAGGGCTCTCCGGTCAGTCTCTTTTCCCTCAGGGCTCTCCCGTCAGTCTCTTTTCCCTCAGGGCTCTCCCGTCAGTCTCTTTTCCCTCAGGGCTCTCCCGTCAGTCTCTTTTCCCTCAGGGCTCTCCGGTCAGTCTCTTTTACCTCAGAGCTCTCCGGTCAGTCTCTTTTACCTCAGGTCTCTCCGGTCAGTCTCTTTTCCCTCAGGTTTCTCCCATCTGTCTCTTTTCCCTCAGGGCTCTCTGGTCAGTCTCTTTTACCTCAGGTTTCTCCGGTCAGTCTCTTTTCCCTCAGGGCTCTCCGGTCAGTCTCTTTTCCCTCAGGATTCTCCGGTCAGTCTCTTTTACCTCAGGATTCTCCGGTCAGTCTCTTTTCCCTCAGGGCTCTCCAGTTTTTCTCTTTTACCTCAGGGCTCTCCGGTCAGTCTCTCTTTTACCTCAGGGCTCTCCGGTCAGTCTCTCTTTTACCTCAGGGCTCTCCGGTCAGTCTCTCTTTTACCTCAGGGCTCTCCGGTCAGTCTCTTTTCCCTCAGGTTTCTCCCATCTGTCTCTTTTCCCTCAGGATTCTCCGATCAGTCTCTTTTACCTCAGGATTCTCCGATCAGTCTCTTTTACCTCAGGATTCTCCGATCAGTCTCTTTTACCTCAGGGATCTCCGCTCAGTCTCTTTTACCTTAGGATTCTCCCATCAGTCTCTTTTCCCTCAGGTTTCTCCGGTCAGTCTCTTTTCCCTCAGGGCTCTCCAGTTTTTCTCTTTTACCTCAGGGCTCTCCGGTCAGTCTCTCTTTTACCTCAGGGCTCTCCGGTCAGTCTCTTTTACCTCAGGTTTCTCCCATCTGTCTCTTTTCCCTCAGGATTCTCCGGTCAGTCTCTTTTACCTCAGGGCTCTCCGGTCAGTCTCTTTTCCCTCAGGGCTCTCCGGTCAGTCTCTTTTCCCTCAGGGCTCTCCGGTCAGTCTCTTTTCCCTCAGGGCTCTCCGGTCAGTCTCTTTTCCCTCAGGTTTCTCCGGTCAGTCTCTTTTACCTCAGGTTTCTCCGGTCAGTCTCTTTTACCTCAGGGCTCTCCGGTCAGTCTCTTTTCCCTCAGGATTCTCCGGTCAGTCTCTTTTCCCTCAGGATTCTCCGGTCAGTCTCTTTTCCCTCAGGGCTCTCCGGTCAGTCTGTTTTCCCTCAGGATTCTCCGGTCAGTCTCTTTTACCTCAGGTTTCTCCGGTCAGTCTCTTTTACCTCAGGGCTCTCCGGTCAGTCTGTTTTACCTCAGGATTCTCCGGTCAGTCTCTTTTACCTCAGGGCTCTCCGGTCAGTCTCTTTTACCTCAGGATTCTCCGATCAGTCTGTTTTACCTCAGGGATCTCCGGTCAGTCTCTTTTACCTCAGGGCTCTCCGGTCAGTCTCTTTTACCTCAGGATTCTCCGGTCAGTCTCTTTTCCCTCAGGGCTCTCCGGTCAGTCTCTTTTCCCTCAGGGCTCTCCGGTCAGTCTCTTTTACCTCAGGATTCTCCGATCAGTCTGTTTTCCCTCAGGGCTCTCCGGTCAGTCTCTTTTCCCTCAGGTTTCTCCGGTCAGTCTCTTTTCCCTCAGGGCTCTCCGGTCAGTCTCTTTTACCTCAGGATTCTCCGGTCAGTCTCTTTTCCCTCAGGGCTCTCCGGTCAGTCTCTTTTCCCTCAGGGCTCTCCGGTCAGTCTGTTTTCCCTCAGGATTCTCCAGTCAGTCTCTTTTACCTCAGGGCTCTCCGGTCAGTCTCTTTTACCTCAGGATTCTCCGGTCAGTCTCTTTTACCTCAGGGCTCTCCGGTCAGTCTCTTTTCCCTCAGGGCTCTCCGGTCAGTCTCTTTTACCTCAGGATTCTCCGATCAGTCTGTTTTACCTCAGGATTCTCCGGTCAGTCTCTTTTACCTCAGGGCTCTCCGGTCAGTCTCTTTTCCCTCAGGGCTCTCCGGTCAGTCTCTTTTACCTCAGGATTCTCCGATCAGTCTGTTTTACCTCAGGGATCTCCGGTCAGTCTCTTTTACCTCAGGGCTCTCCGGTCAGTCTCTTTTACCTCAGGATTCTCCGGTCAGTCTCTTTTCCCTCAGGGCTCTCCGGTCAGTCTCTTTTCCCTCAGGGCTCTCCGGTCAGTCTCTTTTACCTCAGGATTCTCCGATCAGTCTGTTTTCCCTCAGGGCTCTCCGGTCAGTCTCTTTTCCCTCAGGTTTCTCCGGTCAGTCTCTTTTCCCTCAGGGCTCTCCGGTCAGTCTCTCTTTTACCTCAGGGCTCTCCGGTCAGTCTCTTTTACCTCAGGTTTCTCCGGTCAGTCTCTTTTCCCTCAGGTCTCTCCGGTCAGTCTCTTTTACCTCAGGGCTCTCCGGTCAGTCTCTTTTACCTCAGGGCTCTCCGGTCAGTCTCATTGACTGAAGGGGTCTCAGGTCACTTATTCAGTCTCAGCTGTCTCTTCTCAGCGTCCTTACCGCTCATGATTATGTCTCTCTCGTCTTCTCGGTTATATCCATTTTTCTGCCTCAGTCACCAGTGATATAAGACACCAACGTTAAACTGTTAACTAGAGCTCCGCGAACACAAAAAGACAAACTGTCTCCGCTGTCGGCGCCATTTTGGTGGTGATGTCATATTAATTGACAAGAGAATAAAGTCTTCAGAAAGATGGCGGACACCGCAAACAGGAGGCCAGAAGGCTGCAAAGCGCATGCGCAGAAGCTGGTCAGACACTAGCGGAACAGGAAGAGCGAGAAAGCAGGAGGGCGTGGTCTGTGAGAGTGGAGCGTACCATCTCCGGAGCAGAGGGGGAGCGTAGTGTGGATTCAACCGGAACTGGCAGCGGCTGTGAGGTGGAATGTCTGACACCAAGTAATTATGTAATGTCCGGCGAATAATGTGTGTCTGTGACTTACCTCATGTGTAATGGCCCCGGTATAACGGCCCTTACACCCCCCCCCATTATGGCCCCGGTATAACGGCCCTTACACCCCCCATTATGGCCCCGGTATAACGGCCCTTACACCCCCCCCCATTATGGCCCCGGTATAACGGCCCTTACACCCCCCATTATGGCCCCGGCATAACGGCCCTTACACCCCCCCATTATGGCCCCGGTATAACGGCCCTTACACCCCCCCATTATGGCCCCGGTATAACGGCCCTTACACCCCCCCATTATGTCCCCGGTATAACGGCCCTTACACCCCCCCATTATGGCCCCGGTATAACGGCCCTTACACCCCCCCATTATGGCCCCGGTATAACGGCCCTTACACCCCCCCATTATGGCCCCGGTATAACGGCCCTTACACCCCCCATTATGGCCCCGGTATAACGGCCCTTACACCCCCCATTATGGCCCCGGTATAACGGCCCTTACACCCCCCCCCATTATGGCCCCGGTATAACGGCCCTTACACCCCCCATTATGGCCCCGGTATAACGGCCCTTACACCCCCCCCCATTATGGCCCCGGTATAACGGCCCTTACACCCCCCATTATGGCCCCGGCATAACGGCCCTTACACCCCCCCATTATGGCCCCGGTATAACGGCCCTTACACCCCCCCATTATGGCCCCGGTATAACGGCCCTTACACCCCCCATTATGGCCCCGGTATAACGGCCCTTACACCCCCCATTATGTCCCCGGTATAACGGCCCTTACACCCCCCCATTATGGCCCCGGTATAACGGCCCTTACACCCCCCATTATGGCCCCGGTATAACTGCCCTTACACCCCCCCCCCCCCCCCCATTATGGCCCCGGTATAACGGCCCTTACACCCCCCCATTATGGCCCCGGTATAACGGCCCTTACACCCCCCCCCCCCCCCCCCCATTATGGCCCCGGTATAACGGCCCTTACACCCCCCCATTATGGCCCTGGTATAACGGCCCTTACACCCCCCCATTATGTCCCCAGTATAATGGCCCTTACACCCCCCATTATGGCCCCGGTATAATTGCCCTTACACCCCCCCATTATGGCCCCGGTATAACGGCCCTTACAACCCCCTCCGCCCCCCCCATTATGTCCCCGGTATAACGGCCCTTACACCCCCCCATTATGGCCCTGGTATAACGGCCCTTACACCCCCCCATTATGGCCCCGGTATAACGGCCCCTACACCCCCCCATTATGGCCCCGGTATAACGGCCCTTACACCCCCCCATTATGGCCCCGGTATAACGGCCCTTACACCCCCCCATTATGGCCCCGGTATAACGGCCCTTACACCCCCCCATTATGGCCCCGGTATAACGGCCCTTACACCCCCCATTATGGCCCCGGTATAACGGCCCTTACACCCCCCCATTATGGCCCCGGTATAACAGCCCTTACACCCCCCCATTATGGCCCCGGTATAACGGCCCTTACACCCCCCATTATGGCCCCGGTATAACGGCCCTTACACCCCCCCATTATGGCCCCGGTATAGCGGCCCTTACACCCCCCCCCCATTATGGCCCCGGTATAACGGCCCTTACACCCCCCCCCCCCCCCCATTATGGCCCCGGTATAACGGCCCTTACACCCCCCCATTATGGCCCTGGTATAACGGCCCTTACACCCCCCCATTATGTCCCCAGTATAATGGCCCTTACACCCCCCATTATGGCCCCGGTATAATGGCCCTTACACCCCCCCATTATGGCCCTGGTATAACGGCCCTTACAACCCCCTCCGCCCCCCCCATTATGTCCCCGGTATAACGGCCCTTACACCCCCCCATTATGGCCCCGGTATAACGGCCCTTACACCCCCCCATTATGGCCCCGGTATAACGGCCCTTACACCCCCCCATTATGGCCCCGGTATAACGGCCCTTACACCCCCCATTATGGCCCCGGTATAACGGCTCTTACACCCCCCATTATGGCCCCGGTATAACGGCCCTTACACCCCCCCATTATGGCCCCGGTATAACGGCCCTTACACCCCCCCATTATGGCCCCGGTATAATGGCCCTTACACCCCCCATTATGGCCCCGGTATAACGGCCCTTACACCCCCCCCATTATGTCCCCAGTATAATGGCCCTTACACCCCCCATTATGGCCCCGGTATAACGGCCCTTACACCCCCCATTATGGCCCCGGTATAACGGCCCTTACACCCCCCATTATGGCCCCGGTATAACGGCCCTTACACCCCCCATTATGGCCCCGGTATAACGGCCCTTACACCCCCCCATTATGGCCCCGGTATAACGGCCCTTACACCCCCCCATTATGGCCCCGGTATAATGGCCCTTACACCCCCCATTATGGCCCCGGTATAACGGCCCTTACACCCCCCATTATGGCCCCGGTATAACGGCCCTTACACCCCCATTATGGCCCCGGTATAACGGCCCTTACACCCCCCATTATGTCCCCGGTATAACGGCCCTTACACCCCCCCATTATGGCCCCGGTATAACGGCCCTTACACCCCCCATTATGGCCCCGGTATAACGGCCCTTACACCCCCCATTATGGCCCCGGTATAACGGCCCTTACACCCCCATTATGGCCCCGGTATCATGAGCTGCCTCTGGTTACATTTTGTCAGTTGATTCCTCTGTTCTTTCTCTGTATTCTGAAGTCTCCTGTATATTGACCCATTTACTGTAATGGATAGGTTCGTTGGGGGGGGTCGCGTGAGATGGGGGAAAGACGATGAATTCTATTTTGTCCATGTTACGTTTTATAAATCTAGCGGAGAAGAAGGATGAGATAGTGGACAGACATTGAGGGATTCTGGTTAGTAGGGAGGTGATATCTGGTCCAGAGCTGTAGAGATCTGTGTGTCATCAGCATAGAGGTGATACTGAAAGCCGTGAGATGGTTACATTTTGTCGGTTGATTCCTCTGTATTCTGAAGTCTCCTGTATATTGAGCTGCCTCTGGTTTCATTTTGTCGGTTGATTCCTCGGTCTTCTGAAGTCTCCTGTACACTGTGTTCCAAATGATTCTGCACATAGAGTTTCGGAGTGATCAGGTTAGAATTTTTTTGTTTGTCATTTACACTCATTGATGGTGATGTGTGTCAGGGCTCTTTATATCACTGAAAGCAATTGCAGATACCTGTGCACATGAGTTTGGCCGGTGTGTCCAAATAAAGGCAAGACTACTTAAGAAGGCTGTTCCACATTATTAACCCCTTCATGACCCAGCCTATTTTGGCCTTAATGACCTTGCCGTTTTTTGAAATTCTGACCAGTGTCCCTTTATGAGGTAATAACTCAGGAACGCTTCAACGGATCCTAGCGATTCTGAGATTGTTTTTTCGTGACATATTGGGCTTCATGTTAGAGGTAAATTTAGGTCGATAATTTCTGAGTTTATTTGTGAAAAAATGGAAATTTGGCAAAAATTTTGAAAATTTCACAATTTTCACATTTTGAATTTTTATTCTGTTAAACCAGAGAGTTATGTGACACAAAATAATAACATTTCCCACATGTCTACTTTACATCAGCACAATTTTGGAAACAACATTTTTTTTTTGCTAGGAAGTTATAAGGGTTAAAATTTGACCAGTGATTTCTCATTTTTACAACAAAATTTACAAAACCATTTTTTTTAGGGACCACCTCACATTTGAAGTCAGTTTGAGGGGTCTTTATGGCTGAAAATACCCCAAAGTGACACCATTCTAAAAACTGCACCCCTCAAGGTGCTCAAAACCACATTCAAGAAGTTTATTAACCCTTCAGGTGTTTCACAGCAGCAGAAGCAACATGGAAGGAAAAAATGAACATTTAACTTTTTAGTCACAAAAATGATCTTTTAGCAACAATTTTTTTATTTTCCCAAGGGTAAAAGGAGAAACTGGACCACGAAAGTTGTTGTCCAATTTGTTCTGAGTACGCTGATACCTCATATGTGGGGGTAAACCACTGTTTGGGCTCACGGCAGGGCTCGGAAGGGAAGGAGCGCCATTTGACTTTTTGAATGAAAAATTGGCTCCAATCTTTAGCGGACACCATGTCGCGTTTGGAGAGCCCCCGTGTGCCTAAACATTGGAGCTCCCCCACAAGTGACCCCATTTTGGAAACTAGACGCCCCAAGGAACTTATCTAGATGCATAGTGAGCACTTTAAACCCCCAGGTGCTTCACAAATTGATCTGTAAAAATGAAAAAGTACTTTTTTTTCACAAAAAAATTATTTTAGCCTCAATTTTTTAATTTTCATATGGGCGACAGGATAAAATGGATCCTAAAATTTGTTGGGCAATTTGTCTTGAGTACGCCGATACCTCATATGTGGGGGTAAACCACTGTTTGGGCGCATGGCAAGGCTCGGAAGGGAAGGCGCGCCATTTTACTTTTTGAATGGAAAATTAGCTCCAATCGTTAGCGGACACCATGTCACGTTTGGAGAGCCCCTGATGTGCCTAAACAGTAGAAACCCCCCACAAGTGACCCCATTTTGGAAACTAGACCCCCAAAGGAACTTATCTAGATGTGTGGTGAGCACTTTTAACCCCCAAGTGCTTCACAGGAGTTTATAACGCAGAGCCATGAAAATAAAAAATAATTTTTATTCGGACTCCCATGACAGCACTACGAGAGAGGGGATCCGCCCTTCAGGAACAGGAAACCTACAGAGATACAAAAGGGCGGCACCTCTCCCTATGCATCAGTTGGTTTCCTGTTCCTGGAGGGACAGGATCCTACAGATGAAATTCTCCGTAGTGGATCCCAGGCCGGCCGGCCGAATCTGGTAGCGGGGGGGTCTCCTACCTCGGCCGGTGCGGATGTTCCTGGAGGCGCCACGGTGGTCCTGGCTGGACTGCACGTCGGTGGCGTATGGCAGCAGGGAGCAGGGTCCGGAGGATTGCCTGATCTCCATTCTATGCCGGCGTTGGTAAGTATATGCCCCCCTTGGTTCTTGCAGCGATGCGGCGGTGCAGTGGTGGAGTGGGGTAGCGGTGACGGGAAAGCGGCGCCGACCGGAGCGCTGTCGCACATCTCCGGCGTCCTGCACCGCTCTCAGGAGCGTTTCCGGAATGCTGTGACGCCGGGGGCGGAGTCGGCAGGCGCTTCCGGGTTACTGGATGGCTGCGCATGCGCAGTCTATCCAAGATGGCGGCGCCCATCGATCCTGGACACCGGATTCCCCACTAACTACCGCTGACCTCCCAGCTGCGGTCTGGTCAGCAGAAACCAATGGGATGACGCCAGGCAGTCTGCTGACCGGAACCCAGGGGGATTTAAGCAGGTGTCGGATTTAGAGCCCTGCTTTTGGTCACACTTCCATCATGGAGAGTGGTGGTGAGCAGCCTCAGCTACTGGAGGTGCGACAGAAGCCCTTGGAGAAGGAGCATGTCAGGAGTGACCAGTCCAGCCGCAAAAGCTCGTCCAAGCAGGGATCGAGAGCTTCGACTGGGAAAGAACCCCCTCGTGTTCCGGTACCTTGATTTGGCGTACACTGGTAAGTGATCTACGTGAATGTTCACTCAGTGACGCGGGCCCCCTTATACTTTGTCATTCTAGGGGAAGAGAAGTGCAAAGACGAAACATAAGGAGTGCGCCCTGTGTGGAATCCCTTTACCAGATTCTTACCCTAAAAAATTATGTGCCCCCTGTATACAACAGACGGTGAGGTCTACAGGTGTGGTAGGGGTTAAGGGACATCAGGTCGGATAGATGGTATCACCTTATTGTCCTCCCCTAGGTAGCGGAAGAATCTGCAAATACGGCTAACTTAAAAGAGATGATCCGTATGGAAGTAAGGGAATCCCTGCGGTCTCTATCCCAGGCGGGAAGTTCAAAACCTAAAACTCCCTTAATCTCTGAATCTTCGGAGGAAGAAAAAGAGGAAGGTTCCTATGGCTCTATTCCCTCTTCCTCGTCATCGGAAGAGGACTCTGGCCGGTTTTGTCTACCGCTGGACCGAGTGGACAAACTAGTTAAATCGGTCAGGGGTACCATGGGCCTGGAAGAGCCTAAAACACAACCTTCCAGGCAGGAAATAATGTTCAGCGGATTAGACCATAAGAAGCGCAGATCCTTTCCGGTGATAGATAAAGTTCAAGATTTAATTCTCCGTGAGTGGAAGAAACCGGAGAAAAAAGGCTCGTTACCACCAGCTTTAAAACGCAGGTATCCCTTTGAGGATGCAGCCGTTGATACCTGGGACAAGGCCCCTAAGCTAGATGCAGCGGTGGCGAAAGCGTCCAAAAAAGCCTCATTACCCTTTGAGGATATGGGGACCCTTAAAGATCCGCTCGATAGGAAGGCAGACACCTTCCTTAAAGGTACCTGGGAGATGGCGGCCGGATCTCTGAGACCAGCGGTGGCCGCAACGTGTACAGGCAGATCCTTAATGGTCTGGCTGGATCAGTTAGAGTCACAACTTAAGGAAGGTGCGTCCAGGAATACAATCCTGAATGCGCTCCCAGTGATTCAAGATGCTGCGGCCTTCCTGTCGGACGCTTCACTGGATTCCGTCAAAATGGCGGCCAGAGCAGCAGGTCTTTCCAACGCGGCTCGTAGAGCCTTATGGTTAAAATGTTGGTCTGGTGACATCCAATCAAGATCCAAGCTCTGCGCTATCCCATGTAAAGGGGAATATCTCTTCGGACCAACTCTGGATGACTTGCTTGAAAAAGCAGGTGATGATAAGAAGAAGTTCCCTAATCTGCCATCAGCATCTTACCGTCGCCCCTTCAACAGAAGGAGGTTTGGTCGCGGAAGGAAACGCGCGTCCTCACCCTCGAGAGATAATTTCAGATGGGAGGATAGACGCAAGAGAGGTACGGGCTATATGTTCCGCCGTTCCTCAAAAGAACGTAAAAAGTCAGACCAATGACTAGCAATCCCTGTGGGAGGGAGATTGGCAGCCTTCTCTTCCGCATGGTCTGACATCACTAATAGTGACTGGGTCCGAGGCATTATATCAGACGGTCTGAGACTGGAGTTTGACCATTGGCCTCGGGATAAGTTCAAATTAACCCCCTTACGTTCCTCCTCTATTGAACAAACGGCTTTGGAAGCTGAAGTCACCAATTTATGTCTTAAAAAGGTGCTGATTGAGATCCCAGATTCAGAAAGAGGAAGAGGGTTCTACTCTCCTCTATTTCTGATTCAAAAACCAGATAAGTCATTTAGGACCATCATTAATCTTAAATCTCTTAATGAATTCCTGGTTAATAAAACCTTCAAAATGGAGTCTATCAGTACTACAATAAAGATGTTGTTCAAACACTGCTTTATGGTAGTTGTAGATCTTAAGGACGCATACTATCATGTTCCTATCCATGAGAACTTCCAGAGGTTCCTGAGGGTGGCGGTGTCTATAGAGGGAATTGTTCGTCATTTTCAATATCGAGCCCTTCCCTTCGGCATTTCTGCAGCTCCTAGGGTATTTACCAAGGTAGTCGCTGAGGTTATGGCATATTTGCGAGAATCCGATATCCTCATAATACCTTATCTGGATGATTTCCTTATTGTGGGGAATTCAGCAGGTCATTGCCTTTCACAAGCAAAGACAGCCATAGCCAAACTAGAACATCTGGGCTGGATTATAAATTATGACAAATCCCGTTTACAGCACCTAAAAATTCAGAGATTCCGCGGACTGTTATTAAATTCAGAAACCCAACAATGCTGTCTGCCGCCTGATAAATTACTCCACATTCAACAACAGGTGTTGAAGGCGATTAATAAACCATCCATGACCCTTAGACAGGCTATGTCACTGTTAGGATCCCTAACTTCGTGCATTCCTGCCGTCCGTTGGGCCCAATTCCATACCAGACCTTTACAGTTTGAGGTTCTGGACAATGATAGAGCCTTACAGGGGTCCTTGCAGGGTCAGGTGACGTTAAGTCCAGTAGTACTTACATCTCTCAGATGGTGGCTAGTGGAAGGCAATCTGTCGGCAGGAGTTCCCTGGGTGACACATGTGACTCGTGTAATAACAACTGACGCCAGCCCTACGGGATGGGGGGCGCACATGGGTGACATCGTAGTTCAAGGGCTATGGGACCCTCAAACATCAGCTTCCTCCAATCAGAGAGAGTTAATGGCTATTGAACTAGCAGTTAAAAAACTCCTCGTGTATCTACAGGGTCACCATGTCAAGATCCTCTCCGACAACCAGGTGGCAGTAGCCTACGTAAACCACCAGGGTGGTACACACTCCGAATCTCTGATGGAAGTAGCAGACCGCCTTCTCCAGACAGCAGAGAGCAGTTTACTATCTTTAACTGCTCTACATTTAAAAGGGAAAGAAAACATAAAAGCGGACTTTCTAAGCCGCAACACCTTAAAACAAGGGGAATGGTCCCTGAACAGAGACATCTTCGGTCAAATCGTCCACATGTGGGGTCATCCAGACGTGGACCTGTTTGCCACCAGGGACAACAGAAAAACAAAAAAATTCTGTTCTCTGAATCCCAGGGAGAATCCGTTGGCAGTGGACGCCTTCCTGATCAAATGGGACTTCCGTTTGGCTTATGCGTTTCCCCCGCTGGGCCTATTACCTCTTGTGGTCAGGAAAATAAGGGAGGACCGAGCAAGGGTCATACTGGTCGCCCCTTTCTGGCCCAAGAGAGCTTGGTTCGCGTGGCTCAGGACCATGTCGGTGGAAGACCCCTGGGTACTTCCGGACATTCCCAATTTACTCCATCAAGGTCCGATCACCCATCCGCAGGTGAAGGGGCTCCATTTGACGGCATGGTGTTTGAGAGGTCATTATTAAAAAACAGAGGTTTTTCCCCAAACTTAATTGATACCCTTATGAAGAGTAGAAAAAATATAACAACAAAGATCTACTCTAGAACCTGGAGGAAGTTCTTGGCCTCTTCAGATTTCAGAATTGAAGAAGGGTTACCAATTAACCAAATTTTAGAATTCCTGCAGAAAGGGTTAGAGCTAAACCTATCCACAAGTACACTAAAAGTACAAGTCTCAGCCCTGGGGGCCCTGTTTTCTTGTAACGTTGCTAATAACTATTGGGTATCAAGGTTTATAAAAGCTTCTAATAGAGCTAGACCTATACACAAGAACAGGTCGGTACCTTGGGATCTCAACCTAGTCCTGTCAGCCTTGACTAGAGAACCGTTTGAGCCCTTACATTCTGCTTCAATTAAATTATTGTCCCTCAAGACAGCGTTCTTGGTAGCGATAACATCTGCTCGTAGAGTAGGGGACATTCAAGCACTCTCTAGACTCTCCCCATATACAGAGTTTTTACAGGACAGAGTAGTCCTAAAACCGGACCCCGCCTATTTGCCAAAAGTCGCCTCACATTTTCACAGATCACAGGAGATAGTGTTACCATCATTTCTCCCTAGCCCCTCTAACGCTAAAGAAGAACTACTCCATACATTAGATGTTAGGAGATGCCTGTTAGAATACATCACAGTCACTAACGCTTGGAAGAGAGAGGATGCGTTATTTTTATCCTTCCAAGGTCCTAGGAAAGGGCTTAGAGTTTCGAAGTTCACACTAGCGAAGTGGATTAGGGAGGCTATCTCTCTGGCTTATACTGCAGGTGGAGGTCCGGCTCCGCAGAATCTGAGGGCGCATTCCACCAGGGCCATGGCTACATCCTGGGCGGAAAGATCTGGAGTATCAATCGACCAGATATGTAAGGCAGCTACGTGGTCGTCCCCTTCCACCTTTTTCAAGCACTATCGGTTGGACTTGGGGTGCTCCTCTGATCTCACCTTCGGGTTAAGGGTGCTGCAAGCTATAGTCCCTCCCTAAGGTAGTTTTACATCTCTGTAATTCTCTCGTAGTGCTGTCATGGGAGTCCGAATAAAGCATTAAGCTACTTACAGGTAGCGGCATTTTTCGGAGGCCCATGACAGCACCCTTAGTTCCCTCCCTATTCACGTGGGGGTTGCACTTCCTATAATGTATATAATGAGATATATATAGATCTCACGAGTGGTATTTGTATTGGATTAGTTTTGTATATAAACTGTATATAATATTTGTGTGCTACTAACCGCGGTAGTCCTCTCAGGCTCTAATATACAACTGATGCATAGGGAGAGGTGCCGCCCTTTTGTATCTCTGTAGGTTTCCTGTTCCTGAAGGGCGGATCCCCTCTCTCGTAGTGCTGTCATGGGCCTCCGAAAAATGCCGCTACCTGTAAGTAGCTTAATGCTTTCTTTTCTCAAAAATGATTTTTTAGCCCGCAATTTTTTATTTTCCCAAGGGTAACAGGAGAAATTTGACCCCAAAAGTTGTTGTCCAGTTTCTCCTGAGTACGCTGATACCCCATATGTGGGGGTAAACCACTGTTTGGGTGCACGGCAGGGCTTGGAAGGGAAGGCACGCCATTTGGCTTTTTGAATGGAAAATTAGCTCCAATCATTAGCGGACACCATGTAGCCTTTGGAGAGCCCCTGTGTGCCTAAACATTGGAGCTTCCCCATAAGTGACCCCATTTTGGAAACTAGACCTCCCAAGGAACTAATCTAGATGTGTGGTGAGCACTTTGAACCCCCAAGTGCTTCACAGAAGTTTATAACGCAGAGCCATGAAAATAAAAAATAATTTTTCTTTTCTCAAAAATTTTTTTTTAGCCCTGAATTTTTTATTTTCCCAAGGGTTACAGGAGAAATTTGACCTCAAGAGTTGTTGTCCAGTTTCTCCTGAGTACGCTGATACCCCATATGTGGGGGTAAACCACTGTTTGGGCACATGCCGGGGCTCGGAAGTGAAGTAGTGACGTTTTGAAATGCAGACTTTGATGGAATGCTCTGCGGGCGTCACGTTGCGTTTGCAGAGCCCCTGATGTGCCTAAACAGTAGAAACCCCCCCACAAGTGACCCCAGTTTGGAAACTAAACCCCCAAGGGAACTTATCTAGATGTGTGGTGAGCACTTTGAACCCCCAAGTGCTTCACAGAAGTTTATAACGCAGAGCCGTGAAAATAAAAAATCATTTTTCTTTCCTCAAAAATAATTTTTTAGCCCGCAATTTTTTATTTTCCCAAGGGTTACAGGAGAAATTGGACCCCAAAAGTTGTTGATCAGTTTCTCCTGAGTACGCTGGTACCCCATATGTGGGGGTAAACCACTGTTTGGGCACACGTCGGGGCTCGGAAGGGAGAGAGCACCATTTTACTTTTTCAACGCAAGATTGGCTGGAATCAATGGTGGCGCCGTGTCGCGTTTGGAGACCCCCTGATGTGCCTAAAAAGTGGAAACCCCTCAATTCTAACTCAAACACTAACCCCAACACACCCCTAACCCTAATCCCAACCCTAACCACAACCCTAACCCCAACACACCCCTAACCCTAGTCTTAACCCAAATTCCAACCCTAACTCTAAGGCTATGTGCTCACGTTGCGAATTTGTGTGTGGATTTTTCCGCACAGGTTTTGAAAAATCTGCAGGTAAATCGCACTGCGCTTTACCTGCGGATTTACCGCGGATTTCCAGTGTTTTTTGTGTAGATTTCACTTGCGGATTCCTATTATGGAGCAGGTGTAAAACGCTGCGGAATCCGCACAAAGAATTGACATGCTGCGGAAAATACAACGCAGCGTTTCCGCGCTGTATTTTCCGCACCATGGGCACAGCGGATTTGGTTTTCCATAGGTTTACGTGGTACTGTAAATGTGATGGAAAACTGCTACGAATCCGCAGCGACCAATCCGCTGCGGATCCGCAGCCAAATCCGCACCATGTGCACATAGCCTAATTCTAACCCTAATTCTAACCCTGTCCCTAAGTGCAACCCTGTCCCTAAGTGCAACCCTGTCCCTAAGTGCAACCCTGTCCCTAAGTGCAACCCTGTCCCTAAGTGCAACCCTGTCCCTAAGTGCAACCCTGTCCCTAAGTGCAACCCTGTCCCTAAGTGCAACCCTGTCCCTAAGTGCAACCCTGTCCCTAAGTGCAACCCTGTCCCTAAGTGCAACCCTGTCCCTAAGTGCAACCCTGTCCCTAAGTGCAACCCTGTCCCTAAGTGCAACCCTGTCCCTAAGTGCAACCCTGTCCCTAAGTGCAACCCTGTCCCTAAGTGCAACCCTGTCCCTAAGTGCAACCCTGTCCCTAAGTGCAACCCTGTCTGCAACCCTAAGTGCACCCCTACCCCTAATCCTAACAGAAAAACAAAAATAAATATATTTTATTATTGTTCCTACCTATGGGGGTGATAAAGGGGGGGGGGTATTTACTATTTTTTTTTTTTTTGATCGCTGTGATAGAACCTATTACAGCGATCAAAATGTGCAAGGAACGAATCTGCCGGCTGGCAGATTTGGCCGGCACACTGCGCATGCGCCCGCCATTTTCCAAGATGGCGGCGCCCATGGAGAAGACCGAGGACACCGGGAGGGACATCGGAGCTAGGTAAGTATGGGGGGTGGCATCGGAACACGGGGGGGGGGGGGGGGGGATCGGAGGACCGGGGGAGCGGACAGGAGGACCGGGGGAGCCGACAGGAGGGAGGAGGGGAGCGGACAGGAGATCGGGGCAGAAAGGACGACTGGGGAGGCGATCGGTGGCGGTGGGGGGGGGGGCAGATCGGGGTCTCCAGCCATGGCAGATGCTATTGCAGCATCGGCCATGGCTGGATTGTAATATTTCACCATTTTCATAGGTGAAATATTACAAATCGCTCTGATTGGCTGTTTCACTTTCAACAGCCAATCAGAGCGATCGTAGCCACGGGGGGGGGGTGAAGCCACCCCCCCTGGGCTGTAGTACCACTCCCCCTGTCCCTGCAGATCGGGTGAAATGGGAGTTAACCCTTTCACCCGATCTGCAGGGACGCGATCATTCTGTGAAACTGCATATGCGTCACAGGTCGGATTGGCACCGACTTTCATGATGCATACGCTGTGTCACAGGTCGGGAAGGGGTTAAGCAGCCTACATTTTTTGCCAAAATGGGAAAGAAAACGGATGTGTCGGCTGCTGAGAAGCAACAAATTGTGGAGTATTTAGGTCAAGGCATGACTACAATCAGCATTGCCAAGACACTTCATCGTGATCATCGCACAATCATATGTAACTGATTCCCAGCACACACGTGTGCGTGCTGATAAGGAAAAATTGAGGACTCTTTCCAACAGGCAATTGTGTAAGGTTAAGGCCATGTTCACACTTTGCGGTTTTTCCCGCGGATCCGCGGCGATTTTGATGCTGCGGGTCCGCAGCAGTTTCCATAGCGTTTACATTAACATGTAAACCCTATGGAAACCGCAAACCGCTGTGCACATGCTTCGGGAAAAAACGTGCAGAAACGCAGCGGTTTACATTCCGCAGCATGTCACTTCTTTGTGCAGAATCGCTGCGATTCTGCACCCATAGGAATGCATTGATCCGCTAACTTCCCGCATGAAGCTGTGCCCACGTTGTGGGAAGTAAGCGGCTAATGTGCGGTTGCTACCCGGGGTGGAGGAGAGGAGACTCTCCTCCAGGCCCTGGGAAACATAAATAGTGTAAAAAAAAAAATTAAAATAAAAAATGATGCTATACTCACCCCTCAGTGCTGCACGCGGCCGGCCGGTCTCAGTTGCTGTGCGAACAGGACCTGTGGTGACGTCACGAAGGTCCTTCTCGCACAGCAGCTTTGGAACCAGACCGCCGAGTGCAGCGCCGAGGAGATCGCGATGTCAGAGGGTGAGTATAACCAATTTTTATTATTTTTAACATTACTATTGATGCTGCATATTGCTGCATATGCAGCATCAATAGTATAGGAGTAATCCCGCAGCGGAAACCGCGGAACAAACCGTGATAAATCTGCAGGGATAACCGAAGCGGGTTTGCCCTGCAGATTTATCAATTCCACTGCGGGAGAACCCGCAGAGGTCACCGCAAAGTGTGAACGTGGCCTAAAAGAGCAGCTGCAAAAATGCCTTGTCATAGCAGCAGACAAGTTTTTGAAGCTGCTGGTGCCTCCAACGTCCCCAGAACAACAAGATGCAGGGTCCTTCAGAGGTTTGCAGCTGTGCGTAAGCCATCCTGTCGACCACCTCTATCCACTGCACACAAGCAGAAACGGCTCCAGTGGGCCAAACGACACATGAAGACTGACTTCCAAACTGTTTTGTTCACCGATGAGTGCCGTGCAACGCTCGATGGTCCAGATGGATGGAGTGGAGGATGGCTGGTTGATGGACACCCCATGAAAACACGGCTAAGGCGCCAACAAGGAGGAGGTGGAGTAATGTTTTGGGCTGGAATCATGGAGAGAGAGATTGTCGGCCCCTTTATGATCCCTGAAGGGGTAAAGATGAACTCCATAATCTATGTGGAGTTTCTAAAAACACTTCCTGCCATGGTTCAAGAGGAAGAACCGTGCTTTCTGCTGCAAGATCATTTTCATACATGATAATGCACCATCTCATGCTGCAAAAAACACATCTGCATCTCTGGCTGCTATGGGCATAAAAGAGGACAAACTTATGGTGTGGCCACCATCTTCCCCTGACCTCAACCCCATGGAGAACCTCTGGAGCATCATCAAAAGGAGTGTCTATGATGGCAGGAGGCAGTTCACATCTAAGCAACAGCTCTGGGAGGGGATTCTGTCCACATGCAAAACAATTGGAGCAGAAACCATCCAAAAACTGACAAATTCAATGGACGAGAGAGTTCAGAAGCTTCTTTCCAACAAGGGGTCCTATGTGCAAATGTAACATCACCTAGAATAAAGTTTTCACTTGAAAACTGTTTGATTTCATTTTGTAATGAGCTGATAATGCTTATAACTTCACAATTGACCATTTTTTTGTTCAAAATTAAAAAAAAAGGTTGAAAACTCTGCTGTGCATAATAATTTGGAACATGCATTGTGAGTGTTTATTTTTTTTTAAAAAAAGATCCTGTTTTCATAGGCAGTTTTTTCCAAAACATTGCAATTATACTAGAATAGTAGATGACTGGGAAATAACAATGACTGCAATTCAGATAGGTAGTTTATAGAAAATAGGAGGAAATATTATTTGCATAATAATTTGGAACACAGTGTATATTGAGCTGCCTCTGGTTTCATTTTGTCGGTAGATTTCCTCTGTCTTCTTAAGTCTCTGGTATATTGCGCTGCCTCTGGTTACATTTTGTCAGTTGATTCCTCGGTCTTCTGATGTCTCGGTATATTAAGCTGCCTCAGGTTACATTTCGTCGGTTGATTCCTCGGTCTTCGGATGTCTCGGTATATTAAGCTGCCTCAGGTTACATTTCGTCAGTTGATTCCTCGGTCTTCTGATGTCTCGGTTTATGGAGCTGCCTCTGGTTACATTTTGTCGGTTGATTCCTCGGTCTTCTGATGTCTCGGTATATTGAGCTGCCTCTGGTTACATTTTGTCGGTTGATTCCTCGGTCTTCTGATGTCTCGGTATATTGAGCTGCCTCTGGTTACATTTTGTCGGTTGATTCTTCGGTCTTCTGATGTCTCGGTATATTGAGCTGCCTCTGGTTACATTTTGTCGGTTGATTCCTCGGTCTTCTGATGTCTCCTGTATATTGAGCTGCCTCACGTTACATTTCGTCGGTTGATTCCTCGGTCTTCTGATGTCTCGGTATATTGAGCTGCCTCTGGTTACATTTTGTCGGATGATTCCTCGGTCTTCTGATGTCTCCTGTATATTGAGCTGCCTCTGGTTACATTTCGTTGGTTGATTCCTTGGTATTCTGATGTCTCGGTATATTAAGATGCCTCAGGTTACATTTCGTCGGTTGATTCCTCGGTCTTCTGATGTCTCGGTATATTGAGCTGCCTCTGGTTACATTTTGTCGGTTGATTCCTCGGTCTTCTGATGTCTCCTGAATATTGAGCTGCCTCTGGTTACATGAACTGACACAGAAGGCGTCACTGCACAGCAGTATAGGCATCTACATGTCACATAATGCAGTGCGTGTGAGGTATATAGAGGAAAATGCGATATGAAATGTCAGTAATCACCAAAATAAAAAGAGAAATATTTATTAGCAACGAGCCAAACAGGAATAAAAATCATAAATCACTCTGGAAATAAACCTGATATGTGAACAAGCCAGACAAGAAAGTATATCCCAACAGCACCGGCTGGATCAGCAAGAGTGCAGAGGAAAAAGAGAACATTATCAGGACAAAAATCTGGGATGTTCCCACTTGTAAAGTGTGTATGTACCGCACCGAGCATCTAATGTCACACGTGTGTATGTACAGCACCCAGCATCTAATGTCACGTGTGTATGTACCGCACCGAGCATCTAATGTCACGTGTGTATGTACCACACCGAGCATCTAATGTCACGTGTGTATGTACCGCACCGAGCATCTAATGTCACGTGTGTATGTACCGCACCGAGCATCTAATGTCACGTGTGTATGTACAGCACCCAGCATCTAATGTCACACGTGTGTATGTACCGCACCCAGCATCTAATGTCACAAGTGTGTATGTACCGCACCCAGCATCTAATGTCAGATGTGTGTATGTACCGCACCGAGCATCTAATGTCACGTGTGTATGTACTGCACCGAGCATCTAATGTCACATGTGTATGTACAGCACCGAGCATCTAATGTCACTTGTGTGTATGTACCGCACCCAGCATCTAATGTCACATGTGTGTATGTACCGCACCGAGCATCTAATGTCACATGTGTGTATGTACAGCACCGAGCATCTAATGTCACATGTGTGTATGTACCGCACCCAGCATCTAATGTCACAAGTGTGTATGTACCGCACCCAGCATCTAATGTCAGATGTGTGTATGTACCGCACCGAGCATCTAATGTCACATGTGTGTATGTACCGCACCGAGCATCTAATGTCACATGTGTGTATGTACCGCACCCAGCATCTAATGTCACAAGTGTGTATGTACCGCACCGAGCATCTAATGTCAGATGTGTGTATGTACCGCACCGAGCATCTAATGTCACATGTGTGTATGTACCGCACCCAGCATCTAATGTCACAAGTGTGTATGTACCGCACCCAGCATCTAATGTCAGATGTGTGTATGTACCGCACCGAGCATCTAATGTCACATGTGTGTATGTACCGCACCGAGCATCTAATGTCACATGTGTGTATGTACCGCACCGAGCATCTAATGTCACATGTGTGTATGTACAGCACCGAGCATCTAATGTCACATGTGTGTATGTACCGCACCGAGCATCTAATGTCACATGTGTGTATGTACCGCACCCAGCATCTAATGTCACACGTGTGTATGTACCGCACCGAGCATCTAATGTCACAAGTGTGTATGTACCACACCCAGCATCTAATGTCACTTGTGTGTATGTACCGCACCGAGCATCTAATGTCACAAGTGTGTATGTACCGCACCCAGCATCTAATGTCACATGTGTATGTACCGCACCGAGCATCTAATGTCAGATGTGTGTATGTACCGCACCGAGCATCTAATGTCACATGTGTGTATGTACCGCACCGAGCATCTAATGTCACATGTGTGTATGTACCGCACCCAGCATCTAATGTCACACGTGTGTATGTACCGCACCGAGCATCTAACTAATGTCACAAGTGTGTATGTACCGCACCCAGCATCTAATGTCAGATGTGTGTATGTACCGCACCGAGCATCTAATGTCACAAGTGTGTATGTACAGCACCGAGCATCTAATGTCACATGTGTGTATGTACCGCACCCAGCATCTAATGTCACAAGTGTGTATGTACCGCACCCAGCATCTAATGTCAGATGTGTGTATGTACCGCACCGAGCATCTAATGTCACATGTGTGTATGTACCGCACCGAGCATCTAATGTCACATGTGTGTATGTACCGCACCCAGCATCTAATGTCACAAGTGTGTATGTACCGCACCGAGCATCTAATGTCAGATGTGTGTATGTACCGCACCGAGCATCTAATGTCACATGTGTGTATGTACCGCACCCAGCATCTAATGTCACAAGTGTGTATGTACCGCACCCAGCATCTAATGTCAGATGTGTGTATGTACCGCACCGAGCATCTAATGTCACATGTGTGTATGTACCGCACCGAGCATCTAATGTCACATGTGTGTATGTACCGCACCGAGCATCTAATGTCACATGTGTGTATGTACAGCACCGAGCATCTAATGTCACATGTGTGTATGTACCGCACCGAGCATCTAATGTCACATGTGTGTATGTACCGCACCCAGCATCTAATGTCACACGTGTGTATGTACCGCACCGAGCATCTAATGTCACAAGTGTGTATGTACCACACCCAGCATCTAATGTCACTTGTGTGTATGTACCGCACCGAGCATCTAATGTCACAAGTGTGTATGTACCGCACCCAGCATCTAATGTCACATGTGTATGTACCGCACCGAGCATCTAATGTCACAAGTGTCCAGCCTAGAGTCCTACTAATAACACGTACATATGGCAGATGCTTTGGCTGAGGTTTGTAGCTCTGGGCGCTGCTGTGTGGCTCTGTGCGCCGCTGTGTGGCTCTGTGCGCCGCTGTGTGGCTCTGTGCGCCGCTGTGTGGCTCTGTGCGCCGCTGTGTGGCTCTGTGCGCCGCTGTGTGGCTCTGTGCGCCGCTGTGTGGCTCTGTGCGCCGCTGTGTGGCTCTGTGCGCCGCTGTGTGGCTCTGTGCGCCGCTGTGTGGCTCTGTGCGCCGCTGTGTGGCTCTGTGCGCCGCTGTGTGGCTCTGTGCGCCGCTGTGTGGCTCTGTGCGCCGCTGTGTGGCTCTGGGCGCCGCTGTGTGGCTCTGTGCGCCGCTGTGTGGCTCTGGGCGCCGCTGTGTGGCTCTGGGCGCCGCTGTGTGGCTCTGGGCGCCGCTGTGTGGCTCTGGGCGCCGCTGTGTGGCTCTGGGCGCCGCTGTGTGGCTCTGGGCGCCGCTGTGTGGCTCTGTGCGCCGCTGTGTGGCTCTGTGCGCCGCTGTGTGGCTCTGGGCGCCGCTGTGTGGCTCTGGGCGCCGCTGTGTGGCTCTGGGCGCCGCTGTGTGGCTCTGGGCGCCGCTGTGTGGCTCTGGGCGCCGCTGTGTGGCTCTGGGCGCCGCTGTGTGGCTCTGGGCGCCGCTGTGTGGCTCTGGGCGCCGCTGTGTGGCTCTGGGCGCCGCTGTGTGGCTCTGGGCGCCGCTGTGTGGCTCTGTTCGCCGCTGTGTGGCTCTGTTCGCCGCTGTGTGGCTCTGTGCGCCGCTGTGTGGCTCTGTGCGCCGCTGTGTGGCTCTGGGCGCCGCTGTGTGGCTCTGGGCGCCGCTGTGTGGCTCTGGGCGCCGCTGTGTGGCTCTGTGCGTCCGGCTTACCACGTGGTCGGGGAGCAGCCATTCAGAATACCATCTCTTCTCTGCCCCATTCTCATAAATAGAGATTGGGGAAGAACGTCCTGCGCTGCTGAGTACCTGAAGCTCCGGGTATGTTCAGTAACGTGTGGTTTCATTCATCGCCTTTCAGGGCACTGAGACTTCTTACCACATTGTATGTAATATACCCGGAGCTTCAGTTCCTCATCAGCGCAGAATGAGGCCACGTTTCCCCAATTCCTACTTATCCGGTAGCCGTTACTGGACCTGTGGATCTGCTGCAGCGAATGTCTCCAATAGTCTATTGCTCCAATAATCTATTGCTCCATCTGGTGAGTGCAGTAGGTTTCTATTTTGGATAAGATCCTATTGGCGCTGTTTTCTCCTGCAGCACCGATCCCATTCTCAGGCACACATGTCTTCGGTCCAGTGCTAGATGACATTTTAGAGAGGGCCTCCGATGACAAAGGGTTCCCGGGAGAGAAGCCAAAAAGGTACCACTCGATTCATAGGCCCCGTCAGTCCCACAGGCAGGATTATAAGGGGAAGGCTGGAAGGTGCAGTTATTTCTATAGCCCCATTGTTTCCATGGTGCTGTATTTGAGAAGGGGTTACATAAAAATTACAGATATCACTTACAGTAAACTAACAATGACAGACTGGTACAGAGGGAAGAGGACCCTGCCCTTGTGGGCTTACACTCTACAGGATTATGGGGAAGGAGACAGTAGGACCCCAAGGGAGGCTGAGCTGCATCCACCCAGTTTTCTCCTGGCCCACCGTGGAGATCTTGATGCCAGCCGGCAGGAGGGAGACTGCAGCTTTTCCTGGGATGGTGGCAGACCATTAGGCCTTCGTTAGCTCCTGCGCACCATAAGGGAAGGGTACAGGATAGACTCCCCCCATCTACCTCCTCAGCGGTATGGCATCACCAGACCCCAGTCCCTCTCCGCTTCAATAATCCACACGATGCGGATCTCCAGCGTTTCTGCACCCATTGACTTCAGTGAGTCCTGCAAATCTGCAGCAAAAACACAGGTGTAAAAAGGTTTGCGGATTTGCTGCCAAAAACGCTGCGATTTGTCAAAGGGAAATTTGTCAGAAGCAGGAAGTGTGTGGGTGGAGAATGTGTGTGTGTGTGTGTGTGTGTACCCAGGCATCTTCTGATGGGACTACTATTCCCATCCGGCTACGTCTTTTGTCACATATGACACAGCATGAGCTTATGATTGGAGAATAGTCTCATCATCCGGCACCTGTGTTCGATCAAAACATTTTACAGAATTTACATATTCACATACCCCTAATCTCCGATGCCAGCGTGTCCTGCAAACAAACAAAAATAATAAACCACCATATACTCACCTGTCTGCCGTAGTCCATTTAATACCGAGTGTCCCACGTTGATGTCACCCGGCTGCCATCGATACACTGACAGGAGGTGATCGCTCCCGCAGTGTATCACTGAGCAGCCTTGAGAGTTCACTGGAGTTCATCAGCTGATCAGCTCCGGTGCTCTCATGGCACCGCTGCGTGGGAAAGTTCTCACACAGCAGTAGTGCCGTAAGTGAGATCACCAGAGCTGGTCAACTCTCAGAGCAACTTAGCGATACGCTGACAGGAGGTAATCGCTCCCGCAGTGTATCGCCAGGTAGAGCGGTCACATATCCCGATGTGATTGTTCAACACTGGATATCGACGTGGGACACTCAATATTAAATGGACTACGTCGGACAGGATAGTATTATATGTTGGTTTATTATTTTTTTGATTGTTTGCAGGAGACGAGGGCATCGAGGATTAGGCGTTCAGTAAGTATGCTTAATTTATATTCAATAAGAGTGATTATTTCAAATAAAGGACTTTATTCTGGCTGTGTGTTTATTTACCATGTAACTATAGGATTAGTACTGGATAGATGTCTTATAGATGCTTTTCCATTACTAACCTGTGGACTTGATGTCACCTAACAATACAAAGGTGACAGCAACCCCACAAATATGGACCCCACTTGCCACCGCTGTAGGGCAACTGGGGAAAAGCGAGTCTAAGATGCGCCACTTCTGGGGCGGCTGAGAGCTGATGTTGTTTTTATCCTGAGGGGGTACCATTATACTGTACATGGCCCCTTCCCAGGCTATTAATATCAGCCCACAGCTGTCTGCCTAGCCTTTGCTGGTTCAGTTTTTAGATGAGGACCCCATGTCAATTTTTTTTTTTTTTGCTTCCCCTGTAAACTAGCCAGTAAAGGCTAAGCAAACCGCTGTGAACTGATATTAAGAGCCTGGGAACCTTTATGGCTATTGGCTCCTTCCCAGAATATTAACATCAGCTGTCGGCTTTCCCTCTGTTAAATTTATGTGGGAGCCTACACAATTTTATTTGAAATTAAAAGAAAAAAAAGTAAACAGATATTGCATTTCACGCAGATTTCTGAGGCCATGTTCCCATGGTCAGTAAATGCTGCGGGTTGGACGCTGCGTACTTCCACAGCATCCAACCCGCAGTGGCCAGATGTTATCGACTAGTGAATGGAATTTCAAGAAATCCCAAGTTCACTAAGCGTGCATCGGCGCCCGTGGCTTTCCTGCGGAGACGGACATGAGGTGCGTCTTTCCAGACTGCAGCATGTCTATTTATCTTGCGGAGACGCTTGGTCTCTGCAAGATAAATATCACCCGTCCAATGTATTGAGTGCTGTGATTCTGCACGGTTCAATGAACTCCTGCGTTCAAAAGCTGTCAGAGCTTTGGACACAGCGGACATGTGCCGCCTCCAAATTGCTGCCGATTACCGACCATGGGGACGTAGCCAGGGTTGCTGTTTTGTTACAGCATATGTAGGTTAATTATGTTAATGCATACATCCTACATAGGCTGGTGACTGTGTGTGTCTTTATTTAATATTAATGAGGGTATCTGGCTGGAGAGGTTGAACAAGGAAGTGACATCACAATTCTTTTTTTTTTTTTTTATATATATATATCTTTATTTAGCTTACAAAAACGCATATAAAACCGCAGAAAAATCCGCATCAAAAATGCATAAATACTGTGTGGAATTTTCACTGCGTTTTTTGCCAAGAGATGAAAAAACTGCGCAGAAACTCCCACAAACAGAGACACGTCAGGGTCACTATACCTCCCTTTTCTCCATAAAAAAGCCTTTGGGCAAATACCGTACCACATTATATATCTAGAACCCCTAAATCAATGGGTCAGGTGCAAAAAAATCAAAATGGAGATGGTAAGATCAAGCATTTAGTTGACAGGGAAGGAGTCCACCATGTGCACGTTAGATCTAAGAGATGCATACTATCATGTGCCAATCTACCCAACCACTGTCAGTGTGAGGTTTGTGCTGGAACAACAAGGATCAGTCCAGTATTTCCAGTTCACATGTCTACCGTTCGGCCTTTCCTCAGCTCCTCATATCTTTATGAATGTAATGAAGGAGGTGGCAGCTTTCCTAAAGAAGAGAATTATTGTAGCTCCATATCTGGACAACATCCTTCTAGTAGCAGACTCAACCATCGTCCTTAGGCAGCAGCTTGCCAAGACTATCGGCATACTAGAGGATCTGGGATGGCGCATCAACTGGGGAAAAATCCAACTTGCGAACAGTTACTCAAAAACATGTTCTTAGGAGTCCTCCTCGATTCACATCGCAGGATGTCTTTCCCAGACACTTGTAAAGCAGGAGGAAATCGGGGACAAGATTTTGGCGTTGCAGAAAAGGAAGATAGTCTCCATTAGGTATGCCATGAGATTCTTGGGCCTACTGCCGTCCTGCATTCCAAGTGAACGGTGGAGTCAGGCCCACTCAAGACAACTACATGGAACAATCCTGTCGTTCTGGAATAGACATCCTCTGGTCTAGACAGGAAAATGAAGGTTTCAGCAAGTGTGAGAGAATCCCTGATATGGTGGCTATCCTGGAAGAAACCCGGGGAAGGACTACCTTGGATTCTATCTCCATATCCGTGTTGCCACCAACGCAAGCCAGAAAGGATAAGGAGCAGAAGTGGAAGGTCAGTGCCTGAAGAGTACATGCTCTCTGGAAAACCAAAAAAGATTGTCTAGTTACTGAGTGTTACAGGCTGTATGGGAGACACTGCAACAATGCCAAGACATGGTCAGAAATCGTCATGTAAAGATTATTTTCAGACTACGTCACAACCGTTTTCTTTCTGCGTCTCCAGGGACGTCCGAGAAGCCAACTCCGACGGGCCTTAGCAGAACAGATATTTCAGTGCGCAGAAAGAAAGCATGTTTGTCTCAGCAGTTCACTTAAATGGCTCTGAAAACAGAGAGGCAAATTTTTCTTCAGCACGTAAACTGTGGTCCTCTGAATGGGTGCTGAATCCAGAAGTGTTTCACAAGCTAACCCAGAGATGGATGAGTTAGAACATAAAGATCTGTTCGCAACCCGGGGGAATACAAAAGTAGCAAGGTTTTTCTCCATAGACCCAAGAGACAACCCAAAAGGTGTAGATGCCCTTTCTTAAAGTTGGGAAACGGATCTACTTTATGTATTTCCTCCCCCCCACCCCCCACTTCCCCTTATACCATGGATCATGAGGAAGACCAAGCCATGGTAATACTGGTGAGCCCCCTTCTGGCCCAAAAGAAGTTGATTTACGATGTTGCACGGCACTGAAGGATGCAGTTCCCCTACGGGAGAGATTCGACCTTCTGTCCCAGTGCCATGAAATATAACAACCCAACGGTGGTTAGTCAGCGGACGGCACAACAAACATACAGCGGGATGGAAATGGGGAGAGGAAGACCCTACTGATAGGGAAATGAGGGATGGACACCTCCTGCTCAAACCTGAGCCTTTCCCTGCACTCCCCTAACACCCTAAGTAGGTCCTTCCCCCACCCACATCAGCTGACCTAACAACTCTGCAGTTACACCAGATTGCCAGCAAGGGAATCTGACATAAACCCCTGCTGGTCCTGAAAGGAAAAAAGCTTAATTTAAAACATTGTGGAACCAGAGCTGCCACGAATCCAAAAATAGATCGTGACACCCAGGGCCCCCTCTTGCATCAAGATTTGCACTTTGTCTTCGATCCTAAGAGGTAGATCCTAAGCTCCAAAGTACTGTCGGACAGGGTAATGATGACTATGCAGAATGCCGGTGACTTCAGCCATCTATTCCAAGGTATGGCATACATTCTGCATATACTGTATGTAGGGGAATCCGTTATAGTCATCCCATCCAGATATTCTTAAAATCCTAGAGTTCTTCCAGATAGGCATTAGTTCCTTCTCGAATCCTATCACGCTAAAAGTAGAAATCTCTACCCTTAGAGCTTTTCTGGGCTTCTCTCTAGCAGACCACCCGTGGGTTACGAGGTTTACTAGTGCCGTTACTAGGTTGAGACCCACAATCGGAAAGACTTTTCCACCATGGGACGTAAACCTAGTGCTAGAGACCCTATGCAGACCTCCTTTTGAACCCCAGGAAGAGGCTAACATTAATATTCTCTCCATGAAAACTGCATTCTTGGTGGCAGGCTGCTATGCAAAATGGTTACGGGAGATCTAGGCATTGTCAGTAAGGGATCCTTATCTACAGATCCAAGAGGACAGTCTAATATTTAGGCTTGACTTTTCTCTCCTGCCGAAGGTAGGATCAAAGGCAAATTTGAAAAAGCAGATTGTTCTGCCATCTTTTTGTCTGCTCCCAAAGAACGAAAGACTATTCCACACACTGTGAGTAAGAAGATCAGTCATGCGCTATGTGGAGGTCACATATTCCTGGAGGCAGGACTCAAACTTCTTTGTACAGTATGCAGGAAGGAATAAAGGCAAAAAGGAAAGAAAGCCTCAAGGATGACCTTATACAGGTGGATTGCTTCAACCATTTCTCAGGCATGCGAATCAGAAAGCAAAGAGCCCCCACTTAACATTAAAGTCACTCCACTCCGTGTCCTGGGCTGAGAGCAGGGCTTCCATAGACCACATTTTCGGGGCCACACCGTTGTCTAATATAACATCACTTCTAGCTTGTAGTGTCTACAGAAAGATATCAGGTCAACCTCTAGCTTACAGACTGAACGTTCTTCAGGCAGTGGTCCCACCCTTAGGGCTCCTTTCCACTTGCGAGACATACGGCCGAGTCTCGCAGGTTAAAACCCTCCTCTGGCGCCGGCACTCCAGAGCGGAGCGTGCGGCCCCATAGCAACACATGGAGCTACACGCTCCGCTCCCAAGTGCCGGCGCCAGAGGAGGGTTTTAACCTGCGAGACTCGGCCGTATGTCTCGCAAGTGAAAAGGAGCCCTTAGAGGCCATTGAGTTGGTATTTCTCCTGACGCACTGTCATGAGGGACGTCGTGGGAAATTAGGAATTGGTCCTACCGGTAATTGTATTTCCAGGAGTCCTTCATGACCGCACCATTACATTCCCTCCCCTGAATTCTGACAACTATGTGAGATTAACATTTGTATGTAAGAATTCAATAAAATGGAGATTCATCCGTCCTTGTGTGGTGACTGGTAAAGACCCTGAGGGTGAGGTGGAGGGAGGGTTTTAGCGTCTCGTGTGTTTCCTGTCCCTAGACGATGAGTAGGACTACCTCCGGACGTGCTGTCATGATGGACTCCTGGAAATACAATTACTGGTGTGACTACTCTTTTGCTAATTTAGCCTGTACTGTTGATATGTTTTTCTTGTCTGGCTTGTTAGCATATCTGGTATATTTGAATAGTTTTTTATGTTTTTTAAATGTTTCTAATTTTTAATTTTTTTTTTGGCTTGTTGTTAACCAAAATAGAGAGAAATATTTATCACTGACATTTCATATTGCCTTTTTCTCTACATATATCTTGCCTCTGGTTACATGTTGTCGGTTGATTCCTCTCTTCTTTGTCTTGGTGTCTCCTATGCAGAGCGGAATCAACCGACAACATGTAACTAGAGGCAGCTCATTGCATAGGAGACATCAGAAGACAGAGAAAAAAATGAGCTGCCTCTGATTACATGTTGTCGGTTGATTCCTCTGTTCGTTCTCTACTTCTTATGATGTCTCAGTAATACGAGCTGCATTTTCTTTCAGGTGAGGGCTTGTCCTTAGTTGCACGATGATTGAAGTTGTTGCTAAGCTGGTCCGTGGGCCCGTCTTCTTGGCCGGTGAGAACCTGGAGTGTGTCGTAGCATTCACCAACCCGTTGTCTGCGCTGTCGACGTCTGCCAGCAGGTGTGTTCCTCCCGCTCATGTTCTTCATCGCTGTCGGTCTGATTGTTGTACTCCTTCAGATCTGTTATTGTTGCTTGTTCTGGGCTTTTCCCCGAGCTCTCTGAGCTCTAGGATTGTCTGCAGTGGTGCTAACGACAACAGTTTCAGATACCAGAAGAAGTGGTGGAGACTCAGTGGTGGAGGGACAGCAAGGTTTTATTTTTATAACAAACTGCACCCAGGCACCGGGATTTTCTGAGAGGAGACAACCTTTTTAAATTTTGGGGCTTTACAGAAAGTGTTATATCTAAACCAGTCAGTCATCCAGGGAGTTAAAAGGGCTATGAATGTTCCCACCCTGTGGTGTAAAATAAACTCTAAGATCAGGCATCGAGGCTCCAAGCAAGGCCAGGGGGAGCCGAAGCCCAGTGGCCAATCGTTGCTGCTACAAAGAAGCGGGCTTCCCCAGGCTGTGAGGCTGATCGTCACTGCTACAGAGAAGCGGGCTGTGAGGCCGATCGTCACCGCTACAGAGAAGCGGGCTGTGAAGTCGATCGTCACCGCTAAAGAGAAGCGGGCAGTGAGGCCGATCGTCACCGCTACAGAGAAGCGGGCTGTGAAGTCGATCGTCACGGCTAAAGAGAAGCGGGCTGTGAGGCTGATCGTCACTGCTACAGAGAAGCGTGCTGTGAGGCCGATCGTCACCGCTACAGAGAAGCGGGCTGTGAGGCCGATCTTCACCGCTACAGAGAAGCGGGCTGTGAAGTCGATCGTCACCGCTAAAGAGAAGCGGGCAGTGAGGCCGATCGTCACCGCTACAGAGAAGCGGGCTGTGAAGTCGATCGTCACCGCTACAGAGAAGCGGGCAGTGAGGCCGATCGTCACCGCTACAGAGAAGCGGGCTGTGAGGCCGATCGTCACCGCTACAGAGAAGCGGGCTGTGAGGCCGATCGTCACCGCTACAGAGAAGCGGGCTGTGTGTCCGATCGTCACCGCTACAGAGAAGCGGGCTGTGTGTCCGATCGTCACCGCTACAGAGAAGCGGGCTGTGAGGCCGATCTTCACCGCTACAGAGAAGCGGGCTGTGAAGTCGATCGTCACCGCTAAAGAGAAGCGGGCAGTGAGGCCGATCGTCACCGCTACAGAGAAGCGGGCTGTGAAGTCGATCGTCACCGCTAAAGAGAAGCGGGCAGTGAGGCCGATCGTCACCGCTACAGAGAAGCGGGCTGTGAGGCCGATCGTCACCGCTACAGAGAAGCGGGCTGTGAGGCCGATCGTCACCGCTACAGAGAAGCGGGCTGTGTGTCCGATCGTCACCGCTACAGAGAAGCGGGCTGTGTGTCCGATCGTCACCGCTACAGAGAAGCGGGCTGTGTGTCCGATCGTCACCGCTACAGAGAAGCGGGCTGTGAGGCCGATCGTCACCGCTACAGAGAAGCGGGCTGTGAGGCCGATCGTCACCGCTACAGAGAAGCGGGCTGTGAGGCCGATCGTCACCGCTACAGAGAAGCGGGCTGTGAGGCCGATTGTCACTGCTACAGAGAAGCGGGCTGTGAAGTCGATCGTCACCGCTACAGAGAAGCGGGCTGTGAGGCCGATCTTCACCGCTACAGAGAAGTGGGCTGAGAGGTGGGTCGCAGCCACTATGGATAATCTGGCTTCCCCAGACTGTGTGGCCGATCGTTGCTGCCACAGAGTAGCGGTCTTCCCCGGGCTGAGAGACTGGACTCTACCGCCACTGAGAAGCTGACTTCCTTTACAAATTTTTTTGGGTGATATCTTGGTGGAAAGGATAAAAGCATATCCTTTAGATTTGAGCAGGCTGAAGCTGGGGTTTTGGTTTGTGGGATACCTCTTGGTTGGCTGCTCAGTAGGTGTGGGAGGCCACAATCGTATGATGCTCTCCTGTGTGTCCTTGTAGAGACAAACCCCAGTCACGGTACTGCCTGAAGGGTGTACCTCAGTGAGGATCTATGTGGGTGCACCATGTGGACTCAGACTTGTGCTGTTGCCGCAGTCTCTATGGCACAGTGATTGTAGGTTGTTCACAGTGTTCCAGATCAGGCCTGATCAAGGAGGAGTAGAGGGCGAAAATGACTTCACGTGATCTAGACTGTATGTGTCTCTTAGTACATCCTAGAACTGTGTTTGCCTTTTTTGCTTCTGCATCACACTGTTGACTCATGTGCAGTCTGTGATGTATTAGTTTACCTAAGTTTTTTCACACGTGCTGTTGCTTAGTTCTATTCCTTCCATTCTGTACACCATGTTCCAAATTATTATGCAAATTGGATTTAAGTGTCATAAAGATTTAATTGTTTTGTTGTTCAAATTAACTAGTGGATGATATTGTGTCTCAGGGCTCAATGGATCACTGAAATCAATCTTAAACACATGTGATAATTAGTTTTCCAGGTGATTCTAATTAAAGGAAAACTACTTAAAAATGATGTTCCACATTATTAAGCAGGCCACAGGTTTCAAGCAATATGGGAAATAAAAAGGATCTCTCTGCTGCCGAAAAGCATCAAATAGTGCAATGCCTTGGTCAAGAGATGAAAGCATTAGATATTTCCCGAAAAGGTAAGAGTGATCATCATACTGTGAAGAGATTTGTGGCTGAATCTGAGCACAGACGTGTTTGTGCTGATAAAGGCATAATGAGGAAGGTTTCTGCCAGGCAAGTTCATCGGATTAAGAGAGCAGCTGCCAAAATACCATTACAAAGCAGCAAACATATATTTGAAGCTGCTGGTGCGTCTGGAGTCCCTCGAACCTCAAGGTGTAGGATCCTTCAAAGGCTTGCTGTGGTGCATAAAAATACTATTCGGCCACCCCTAAACCGTGTTCACAAGCAGAAACGGTTGCAGTTGGCCCAGACATACATGAAGATCTAATTTTCAAACAGTCTTGTTTACTGATGAGTGTTGAGCAACCCTGGATGGTCCAGATGGATGGAGTTGTGGATGATTGTTGTATGGCCACCATGTCCCAACAAGGCTGCAATGTCAGCAAGGAGGTGGAGGAGTCATGTTCTGGGCCGGAATCATGGAGAAACAGCTGGTAGGGCCCTTTAAGGTTCCTGAAGTTGTGAAAATGATCTCTGCAAAGTATATAGAGTTTCTGACTGACAACCACCTTTCATGGTCTAAAAAGCAGAAATGTGCCTTCAGGAGCAAAATCATCTTCATGCTGACAATGCCCCATCTCATGCTGCAAAGAAAACCTCTGAGTCATTGGCTGCTATGGGCATAAACGGAGATAAACTCATGGTGTGGCCACCATCTTCCCCTGACCTCAACCCTATAGAGAACCTTTGGAGAATCATCAAACAAAAGATCTATGAGGGTGGGAGGCCGATCACATCAAAACAGCAGCTCTGGAAGGGAAGAAATACGAGCAGAAACTCTCCGAAAACTCACAAGTTCAATGGATGCGAGAATTGTGAAGGTGACATCAAAGAAGGCTCCTATGTTACATGTAACTTGGCCTGGTAGGAGGTTCTGGAGATAAATAGCTTTTTTGTTCAGTGAATGTGACCTCCAAACGCTGCTAATAATCTGGAACAGTGCATTGTGGGGTTTTATTCATTGTGGAGATTATACTGTTATCATTGGGAGGTTTCTTCAATAAAATTCGATGTATAATCTAACGGGTGATGACTTTTATTAGACTGACTGTCATTTGCACCGACCATTTAGGGAAATCCCAGAAAAATATAATTTGCATAATAATTTGGAACATGGTGTAGATGTAATTTTTGTTTGTTGCCCACATGTACAATCTTGCATTTCTCCCCGTTAAATATCATTCTATTAGTCGCTGCCCATCGTTCCAGCTTATCCGTAGCCTTGTCAATCCCATACTTGGTAGTTTTTTCAATAAGGATATTATGAGACACTTTGTCAAATGCTTTGCTGAAGTTGAGAAATGCTACACAGCTCAAAAAAATAAAGGGAACACTAAAATCCCACCTCCTATATATCACTGAATGAAATATTCCAGTTGCAAATCTTTATTCATTACATAGCGGAATGCAATGAGAACAATAAAACATAAAACTGATCAACATAAATCACAACTAATATCCCGTTGCTTATCCAACTTCATGCCTGAAGACAAGGAAATGATGCTCAGTGTAAAAGCTCTCACCCCTAGAGGTACATTAGCATTTGTCAGTGTCTGCAACCCACAGACGTGGCTCAGGTAGTGTATCTCATCCAAGATGGCACATCAGTGCGAGCTGCGGCAAGAAGGTTTGCTATATCTGTCAGAGTATCCAGAGCATGGAGCAGATACCAGGAGACAGGCTAGTACACCAAGAGACATGGAGGGGCCATAGGAGACAACATCCCAGCAGTAGGACCTCTACCTCCTCCTCTGTGCAAGGAGGAGCAGTGCCAGGTCCACGCAAAATTACCTCCAGCAGACCACTAACATCCATATGTCTGCTCAAACTGTCAGAAACAGACTCTATGAGGGTGGTATGAGGGCCCCATATCCACAAGGGGGTGTTGTGTTTTCAGCCCAACATGCAGGGCGATTGGCATTTGCCAGAGAACACCAAGGTTGGCAAATTTGACACTGGCGCCCTGTACTCTCCACTGATAAGCAGGGTCACACTAAGCACATGTAACAGCGTTGAGACGCCGTGGAGAACGTTCTGATGTCTGCAACATCCTTCAGCATGATCCGTTTGGCAGTGGGTCAATAATGGTGTGGGGTGGCATTTCTTAGGAGCACCACACAGCCCTCCATGTGCTCACCAGAGATACCCTGGCTGCCATTAGGTACTGGGATGAGATCCTCAGACCCATTGTGAGACCATATACACGTGCCCTGGGTTCCTTCTGATGCATGGCAATGTGAGGCCTCATGTAGCTGAAGTGTTTCAGCTGTTCCTGCAAGATGAAGGCATTGAAGCTATGGGCTGGCCCGCCCGTTCCCCAGACCTGATTCCAATCAAGCACGTCTGGGACATAATGTCTCATTCCATCCACCAACACCACATTGCACCACAGACTGTCCAGGAGTTCACTGATGCTTTAATGCAGGTCTGGGAGGAGATCCCTCAGGAGAATATCTGCTGCCTCATCAGGACCATACCCAGGCATTGTAGGGAGGTCATAAAGTTACGTGGAGGCCACACACACTACTGAGCCTCATTTCCTTGTCTTGAGGCATTTCCACTGACGTTGGACCAGCCGGTAATTTGATTTTCTACTTTGATTTTGATTATCATTCCAAATCCAAGCCTCCATGGGATATTAATTTTGATTTACATTGATCATCTTTATGTTTTATTGTTCTTGATGCATTCCACTATATAATGAAAAAAAGATTTGCAACTGGAATATTTCATTTAGTGATATCTAGGATGTGGGATTTTAGTGTTCCCTTTATCATTTTGAGCACAGTATATCCACCGTATTTCCTTGATCCACCCAGTCAGTGATTTCATCATAGAAGGAAATTAAATTAGTCTGGCATGACTTGTTTGCTACAAACCCATGCTGGCTCTGGTTAATTACTGTATTCTTATCCAAATACTTACATGATGTTTAATAATTTTGTTCACAGAACTTTTCTGGTGTAGAAGTAAGGCTCACTGGCCTGTAATTTTCTGGCTACATCTTCTTTCCTTTTTTGAAGATAGACATTTGCCCTTTTCCAATCTTCAGGATCTTCTCCTGTTCTCCAGGATTTTTCTAACATTCTGGCTAGTGGTTCTGCAAGTTGGCCATAGCATGGTGCCTCAGTGGTTAGCACTGTTGCTTTGCAGCACTGAGATCCTTGGTTCAAATCCCACCAAGGACAATATCTGCAAGGAGGTTGCATGTTTGCTTCATTGAGGGACACAGGAAGCCATGGGTGTATGCTACTGCCACTAGGAGCTTGACACTATGCACAAGAAAATTAGCTCTTCCTCGGTGTACACCCCGCCGACTGGCACTAAATTAATTAGTTTTAGCTTGGTGTCAGTAGGAGGTGGACACCGGATCTTTTCCTAGACCCATATCTACCTGCGGTTTTCGCCATTTTCCTTTAGCGGCTCCCTTTTTTCCTTTTCAGATGGATCTTCTCCTTGCTCCTGGAGGGACACAGTGTGAATAGTTACTGTACTCCCATTTAGAGACTGAGTACGGCGTGAACTACCACCCCGTATCCTCATGTCTTTCCAGCAGGACCTCAACCCCTAACACATGAAGAGTGTTTAGGTGATCCGAACATTGGTCCTGGCTGGTCTCCTGCCCGCTAGCCCACCAAAGCCTGTCTGTTTCAGGAGGCATGGACGTCCCACAGCCCCAAGAGGATCGCACTTCTATTGAAGGTCTCCTTAACAATGGAGAAGTACATCTCTTTTCTTGTCTCAATCGGGTTCCTTTCCAGAGGTGTTGAGAAGATAGAGGTAAAGATGAACACAAGTTCGAAGATAGAGAAAAGGATAAAGAATATGGATAGAAGAAGGAAGATGATGATGATGATGATCTTTCCTGTCCCCTAAATTTACATTTTATTCCCCTAGGGCTTTAAGGTTATGTATAGACCTTTTTCGTCTATACATTAAGCGCGGCCTAGTCCCGACTGTTGGCTCTGCCCCCACCTCCCGGCGTCATCAAGCGGGCTTTGTCCCACCCATCGCAGACACGTCCCCTCTCCCTTAATGGCTCAAAGGATGTATGCTTTTTCTCTCTGCGGGCCCTCCTCTTCCTCCCTGCAGGCCCTCCTCTTCCTCCCTCCGGTCGCCATTTACCTGCATCTGGACCCGGAAGGCAGCATTTTCTTCAGGTATCACAGCTCTCCTCCTGCATTCTCCCTGCAGCCTTCCTTGTCTCCAGGAGCTCCTCTACAGCCTGGAAGTGGACTTCAGGACCTGCACCTTCCTGTGAGTAGCTCTACTCTGCAGACTGATTCTCCTCAGCAAATTCTTTTTCTGTTATCAGGTCAGTCCTCTCCCCTCTGTCAGGACTGCAGCAACTCCTCTCCCCCTTCCTTGTTTCCCTTCGTCTGCCACCCAGGAGTCCCCTTCTGCCCCGGTGAGAGTGGTTCTCCTATCCCAGTGTAGGGTACATCTGTCATAATCTGTTGCGGACCTCCCTCCGACCTTTCCCAGCGGGATCGCAGGACTCATCGGCTATGCCTACCAGCATGGCAGTAAGGTCTAGGTAGAAGTGTCGTTCCAGGCCCTCCTCTTTCTCCCTATCTCCCCCTGGCCTATTCCAGCGGACAACTTCTACCTGGTCCTCCTCTCCTAAGTCACTCACTGATTCGTTTCGGATGTACTTTGAGGCTGACTCGAATCTGGATTCTGGCTAGGCCTCTAATATGAGAGATGTGGTCCAGAGCCTCATTGTGCCTGTCAACCAGACCTTAAACATCAAGGATACCACTGTGAGCTCCATAGTACCGGTGGTTTCCTTTAGATGGTCGTGACCAACTCCTAGGGTCTCTGCCCCTCATAAGGAATTTGAGGCGGTCCTTTCCAGGTAATGGGAAAATCCAACCAGACGCTTCCAGAGAGGGAAGCTCCTCGACCTTCTATACCCCTTCGCCTCTGAGCTCACCGCAAACTGGACTGCTTCTCCAACTGTGAACGCAGTTTCCGGACTGTCCACATACAGTCATATGAAAAAGTTTGGGCACCCCTATTAATCTTAAGCTTAATGTTTTATAAAAATGGTTTATTTTGCAACAGCTATTTCAGTTTCATATATCTAATAACTGTTGGACACGGTAATGTTTCTGCCTTGAAATGAGGTTTATTGTACTAACAGAAAATGTGCAATCTGCATTCAAACAAAATTTGACAGGTGCATAAGTATGGGCACCCTTATCATTTTCTTGTTTTAAATACTCCTACCTACTTTTTACTGACTTACTAAAGCACTTTTTTTGGTTTTGTAACCTCATTGAGCTTTGAACTTCATAGCTAGGTGTATGCAATCATGAGAAAAGCTACTTAAAGTGGCCACTTGCAAGTTGTTCTCCTGTTTGAATCTCCTCCGAAGAGTGGCATCATGGGCTCCTCAAAACAACTGTCAAATGATTTGAAAACAAAGATTATTCAACATAGTTGTTCAGGGGAAGGATACAAAAAGCTGTCTCAGAGATTTAACCTCTCAATTTCCCCTGTGAGGAACATAGTAAGGAAATGGAAGAACACAGGTACAGTTCTTGTTAAGGCCAGAAGTGGCAGGCCAAGAAAAACATCAGAAAGGCAGAGAAGAAGAATGGTGAGATCAGTCAAGGACAATCCCCAGACCACCTCCAGAGATCTGCAGCATCAACTTGCTGCAGATGGTGTCACTGTGCATCGGTCAACTATACAATGCACTTTGCACAAGGAGAAGCTGTATGGGAGAGTGATGCGAAAGAAGCCGTTTCTGCAAGCACGCCACAAACAGTCGGCTGAGGTATGCAAAAGCACATTTGGAGAAGCCAATTTCTTTTTGGAAGAAGGTCCTGTGGACTCATGAAACCAAGATTGAGTTGTTTGGTAATACAAAAAGGCGTTATGCATGGCGGCAAAAAAACACAGTGCGTTGTATAGTTGACCGATGCACAGTGACACCATCTGCAGCAAGTTGATGCTGCAGCTCTCTGGAGATGGTCTGAGGATTGTCCTTGACTGATCTCACCATTCTTCTTCCCTGCCTTTCTGATGTTTTTCTTGGCCTGCCACTTCTGGCCTTAACAAGAACTGTACCTGTGTTCTTCCATTTCCTTACTATGTTCCTCACAGTGGAAATTGACAGGTTAAACCTCTGAGACAGCTTTTTGTATCCTTCCTCTGAACAACTATGTTGAATAATCTTTGTTTTCAGATCATTAGACAGTTGTTTTGAGGAGCCCATGATGCCACTCTTTGGAGGAGATTCAAACAGGAGAACAACTTGCAAGTGACCACTTTAAGTAGCTTTTCTCATGATTGCATACACCTAGCTATGAAGTTCAAAGCTCAATGAGGTTACACAACCAAAAAAAGTGCTTTAGTAAGTCAGTAAAAAGTAGGTAGGAGTATTTAAAACAAGAAAATGATAAGGGTGCCCATACTTATGCACCTGTCAAATTCTGTTCGAATGCAGATTGCACATTTTCTGTTAGTACAATAAACCTCATTTCAAGGCAGAAACATTACTGTGTCCAACAGTTGTTAGATATATGAAACTGAAATAGCTGTTGCAAAATAAACCATTTTTATAAAACATTAAGCTTTAAGATTAATAGGGGTGCCCAAACGTTTTCATATGACTTTACATGGTTCTCCCTCTTACGGATGGGGCATCCGACGAACTATTTGGCTTAAGTCCACCTGACATGCCTTAACTTAAAAGAAGTCTCTTACCAACTTGCCAGGATAGGAAAGGGAGTTTCCTTCAAACCTACCCCCTCCTGGCATCCCCGCACCGCTCAGGATAGATCCGCCAGGAGCAAACCTTTAAGAATTTCCTCCGCATGATGCCTCTCCAACACCCAGGAAAGATCCCAGGCTGGGCGGTCGTCTCCTGTTCTTCAGGGACATCTGGTTCACCCTCTGCAGGGTCCTCAAGCGTCATCCTTCCACTCGGCCATTTCCGTCCTGGGAAGGGTGGTGGCAGCGTCGGAGGCGATCCCTTTCGGACGATTCCACTCCAGACCACTTCAGCAGACCATCTTATCGCAGTGGAACAAATCTATTCTCTCACTGGATCACCCGGTTTGGATCTCCTCCTGAGTCAGGGAGTCTCTAAGTTGGTGTCTGTCATCCCCGCTCACTTTCCAGGGTCAATCTTTCCTCCCCATTCACTGGCAGGTGGTGACGATGGATTCCAGTCTTCTCGGCTTGGGTGCGGTCTTTTGCAATCTGAATGTCCATGGACGTTGGTCGCCGGAGGAATCTTCCCTGCCGATCAACATCCTTGAGATAACCACTGGGAGAGGCATCTCAGGGGCCTGGCAGTTCAAGTTCAAACAGACAGTGCCACGGTGTTGGCATATGTCAACCACCAGGGAGGAACGGAGTCCCTTGGCAATGTCCGAGGTCTCAAAGATCCTCCTCTGGGCAGAAATTAAGGTTCCAGCAATATCTGTGGTACATATTCCCGGTGTAGACAACTGGGCCGCTGACTTTGTCAGTCGCGAGGGTCTCACGGTGGGAAAGTGGTCTCTACATCTGGATGTCTTCCATCAGATTTGCTTTCGATGGGGCACTCTGGATGTAGACCTCGTGTTGTGCCGGTTGAACAGGAAAGTCCCGCGATCCTCTCACTGTGGGTGCTAAAGCTGTAGCGATACACTGGTCACAGTTTGCCATTCATTATTTTTTCCTCCTCTCCCCCTCTTTCCCAGGCTATTCAAAAAGATCAAGGCAGAAGGGGTGCCGGTCATCCTAATTGCGCCGTATTGGCCCAGGACGTCTTGGTTCACAGAGGTTGTCAATCATCTTGCAGACACCACCTGGAGGCTCCTGTTATGACCTGGTGGTTAAGGAGCAACATGGGACAAGCTCTGAGGAGGTGGTATCTGTACTGACCGCAGTTCCTAATCCTAACACCAACACTAGAAGTAGCCGTGGGATGTTCCTGTCACTCCCTAGACACCTCGTCACAGCCTGAGAACTAACTACCCCTAAAGATGGAAACCGAAAGCTATCTTGCCTCAGAGAATATCCCCAAAGGAAAGATAGCCCCCCCACAAATATTGACTGTGAGTGGAGAGGGAAATGACATACACAGATTGAAAACAGGATTTAGCAAAGGAGGCCAAAACTACCTAGATAGACAAAGAAGGAAAGGATACTGTGCGGTCAGTATTAAAAGCTAAAAATCCACGCAGAGTTTACAAAAATAATCTCCACACCGACTCACGGTGTGGAGGGGCAAATCTGCTTCCCCAGAGCTTCCAGCTAAGCTGAATATATCATACTGACAAGCTGGACAAGAAAAAACATAACATGAGCTGAACGATTAAGTCCACAGCAAGTGGACAACCAAAAGAACAAGCAATGACTTATCTTTGCTGAAATGGACAGGCTATCAGAGAAATCCAAGGAGAGATCTGAAACCAACCAAGAAACATTGACAGCTGGCACTGGCTGAAGCCTAGAGCCAGGCTAAATAGCAGAGCCAGGAGAGACGATCAGTGGAAGCAGCTGCTAATGCTAAACCCAAGGAGCAGCAGTTCCACTCAAAACCACCGGAGGGAGCCCAATGGCAGAATTCACAAAAGTGCCATTTACAACCACCGGAGGGAGCCCAAGAACGGAATTCACAACAGTACCCCCCCCTTGAGGAGGGGTCACCGAACCCTCACCAGAGCCCCCAGGCCGATCAGGACGAGCCAAGTGAAAAGCACAAACCAAATCGGCAGCATGGACATTGGAGGCAACAACCCAAGAATTATCCTCCTGGCCGTAACCCTTCCACTTGACCAGATACTGAAGCTTCCGCCTCGAAAAACGAGAATCCAATATCTTCTCCACCACATATTCCAACTCCCCCTCAACCAACACCGGAGCAGGAGGATAAACAGAGGGAACCACGGGCACCACATATCTCCGCAACAAAGATCTATGGAAAACATTATGGATGGAAAAAGAAGCTGGAAGGACCAAACGAAAAGATACCGGATTGATAATTTCAGAAATCTTATTAGGACCAATAAACCGAGGCTTGAACTTAGGGGAAGAAACCTTCATAGGAACATGACGAGAAGATAACCAGACTAAATCCCCAACACGAAGCCGGGGACCAACACACCGACGACTGTTAGCAAAACGTTGAGCCTTTTCCTGGGACAACGTCAAATTGTCCACCACATGAGTCCAAATCTGCTGTAACCTGTCCACCACAGAATCCACACCAGGACAGTCAGAAGGCTCAACCTGCCCTGAAGAAAAACGAGGATGAAAACCAAAATTACAAAAAAAAGGCGAAACCAAAGTAGCCGAACTAGCCCGATTATTAAGGGCAAACTCGGCCAACGGCAAGAAGGTCACCCAATCATCCTGATCAGCAGACACAAAGCATCTCAAATAGGTTTCCAAGGTCTGATTGGTTCGCTCAGTTTGGCCATTTGTCTGAGGATGAAATGCTGAAGAAAAAGACAAATCAATGCCCATTCTAGCACAAAAGGACCGCCAAAACCTAGAAACAAACTGGGAACCTCTGTCAGACACAATACTCTCCGGAATGCCATGCAAATGAACCACATGCTGAAAAAACAATGGAACCAAATCAGAGGAGGAAGGCAACTTAGGCAAAGGTACCAAATGGACCATCTTAGAAAACCGGTCACAAACCACCCAGATAACAGACATCTTCTGGGAAACAGGAAGATCCGAAATAAAATCCATGGAAATATGCGTCCAGGGCCTCTCAGGGACCGGCAAAGGCAAAAGCAACCCACTAGCATGGGAACAGCAAGGCTTGGCCCGGGCACAAGTCCCACAGGACTGCACAAAAGAACGCACATCCCGTGACAAGGAAGGCCACCAAAAGGACCTAGCAACCAAATCTCTGGTACCAAAAATCCCAGGATGACCAGCCAACACCGAACAATGAACGTCAGAAATTACCTTACTAGTCCATCTATCAGGAACAAACAGTTTCCCCACTGGACAGCGGTCAGGTTTATCAGCCTGAAACTCCCGAAGCACCCGCCGTAAATCAGGGGAGATGGCAGAAAGAATCACCCCCTCCTTGAGAATGCCAACCGGCTCAAGGACTCCCGGAGAATCAGGCAAAAAACTCCTAGAGAGGGCATCAGCCTTCACATTCTTAGATCCTGGAAGATACGAGACCACAAAATCAAAACGGGAGAAAAACAGGGACCATCGAGCTTGTCTAAGATTCAACCGCTTGGCAGACTCGAGGTAAATCAGATTCTTTTGATCGGTCAAGACCACAACGCGATGCTTTGCTCCCTCAAGCCAATGTCGCCACTCCTCGAATGCCCACTTCATAGCCAACAACTCCCGATTGCCGACATCATAATTACGCTCAGCAGGCAAAAACTTTCTGGAGAAGAAGGCAAACGGTTTCATCAAAGAACCATCAGAACTTCTCTGAGACAAAACGGCCCCTGCCCCAATCTCAGAAGCGTCAATCTCAACCTGAAAAAGAAGAGAAACATCCGGCTGACGCAATACAGGGGCAGAAGTAAAACGATGTTTAAGCTCCTGAAAGGCCTCAACAGCCGCAGAGGACCAATTCATCACATCAGCGCCTTTCTTCATCAAATCGGTCAGGGGCTTAACCACACTGGAAAAGTTAGCAATGAAACGGCGATAAAAATTAGCAAAGCCCAAAAATTTCTGAAGGCTCTTCACAGATGTGGGTTGAATCCAATCATGAATGGCCTGGACCTTAACAGGATCCATTTCTATAGCCGAGGGAGAAAAAATGAAACCCAAAAAAGAAACCTTCTGAACTCCAAAAAGGCACTTAGACCCCTTCACAAACAAAGCATTAGCACGAAGGATCTGAAATACCATCCTGACCTGTTTCACGTGAGACTCCAAATCATCGGAAAAAAACAAAATATCATCCAAATATACAATCATGAATTTATCAAGATAATTCCGGAAGATATCATGCATATAGGACTGAAACACAGATGGAGCATTAGAGAGCCCGAATGGCATCACAAGGTATTCAAAATGGCCTTCGGGCGTATTAAATGCAGTTTTCCATTCGTCACCCTGTTTAATACGAACAAGATTATACGCCCCTCAAAGGTCAATCTTAGTAAACCAACTAGACCCCTTAATCCGAGCAAACAAATCAGAAAGCAAAGGTAAAGGGTATTGGAATTTGACCGTGATCTTATTGAGAAGGCGATAATCTATACAGGGTCTCAAGGAGCCATCCTTTTTGGCAACAAAGAAGAATCCAGCTCCCAACGGTGACGAAGACGGGCGAATATGCCCCTTCTCCAAAGACTCCTTTACATAACTCCGCATGGCTGCCTGCTCTGGCACAGACAGATTGAAAAGTCGGCCCTTAGGGAACTTACAGCCAGGAATCAAGTTAATAGCACAATCGCAGTCCCTATGAGGAGGAAGGGAGCTTACTTGGGCTCATCAAATACATCCTGGAAATCCGACAAAAACTCAGGAACTTCAGAAGAGGGGGAAGAGGAAATTGACATTAAAGTAACATCACTATGTATCCCTTGACAACCCCAACTAGTCACAGACATAGATTTCCAATCCAGCACCGGATTATGCACCTGTAACCATGGAAAACCCAGCACAACAACATCATGCAAATTATGCAACACCAGAAAACGACAATCTTCCTGATGTGCTGGAGCCATGTACATGGTCAACCGTGTCCAGTACTGAGGTTTATTCTTGGCCAATGGTGTAGCATCAATCCCCCTTAAGGGAATAGGGCTCTGCAAAGGCTGCAAGGAAAAACCACAGCGTCTGGCGAACTCTAAGTCCATTAAGTTCAGGGCAGCGCCTGAATCCACAAATGCCATAACAGAAAAGGACGACAATGAGCAAATCAGGGTAACAGACAAGAGAAATTTAGGCTGTACAGTACTAATGGTAACAGACCTAGCGACCCTCTTAGTACGCTTAGGGCAATCAGAAATAGCATGAGCAGAATCACCACAGTAAAAACAAAGCCTATTCTGACGTCTGAATTCCTGCCGTTCTGCTCTAGTCAAAATCCTATCACATTGCATAGGCTCAGGACTCCGCTCAGAGGACACTGCCATATGGTGCACCACCTTGCGCTCGCGCAGGCGCCGATCAATCTGAATGGCCAGAGACATTGATTCGTTCAAACCAGCAGGCGTGGGGAACCCCACCATAACATCTTTAAGGGCTTCAGAAAGACCCTTTCTGAAAATTGCTGCCAGGGCATACTCATTCCATTTTGTGAGCACAGACCACTTTCTAAATTTCTGGCAGTATACTTCTGCCGCTTCCTGACCCTGACACAGAGCCAGCAAGGTTTTTTTCTGCCTGACCCACAGAATTAGGTTCGTCATACAGCAATCCGAGCGCTTAAAAAAATGCGTCTACATTGAGTAATGCAGGATCCCCTGACTCACGGGAGAATACCCAGTCCTGAGGGTCTCCACGCAGCAGAGAAATGACAATCTTCACCTGCTGAATGGGGTCACCAGAGGAACGGGGTCTCAAAGCAAAAAACAATCTGCAGTTATTTTTAAAGTTAAAAAATTTGGATCTATCCCCAAAAAACAAATCAGGAGTAGGAATTCTAGGCTCTAAAACAGGAGTCTGAATGATATAATCCGAAATACCCTGTACTCTAGCAGCAAGTTGATCCACACGAGACGTCAATCCCTGAATATCCATGCTAGCACCTAACCACTGAGCCACCCAGAGGTAAGGGGAAAAAAAAAGACAAAACAGACTGCAAAGAAAAAAAAAAATCGCTCAGAACTTTTTTTTCCCCTCTTTTGAGATGCATTCAACACATTGTTGGCCAGCTGTACTGTTATGACCTGGTGGTTAAGGAGCAACATGGGACAAGCTCTGAGGAGGTGGTATCTGTACTGACCGCAGTTCCTAATCCTAACACCAACACTAGAAGTAGCCGTGGGATGTTCCTGTCACTCCCTAGACACCTCGTCACAGCCTGAGAACTAACTACCCCTAAAGATGGAAACCGAAAGCTATCTTGCCTCAGAGAATATCCCCAAAGGAAAGATGGCCCCCCACAAATATTGACTGTGAGTGGAGAGGGAAATGACATACACAGAATGAAAACAGGATTTAGCAAAGGAGGCCAAAACTACCTAGATAGACAAAGCAGGAAAGGATACTGTGCGGTCAGTATTAAAAGCTAAAAATCCACGCAGAGTTTACAAAAATAATCTCCACACCGACTCACGGTGTGGAGGGGCAAATCTGCTTCCCCAGAGCTTCCAGCTAAGCTGAATATATCATACTGACAAGCTGGACAAGAAAAAACATAACATGAGCTGAACGATTAAGTCCACAGCAAGTGGACAACCAAAAGAACAAGCAATGACTTAGCCTGTCCATTTCAGCAAAGATATCAGAGAAATCCAAGGAGAGATCTGAAACCAACCAAGAAACATTGACAGCTGGCACTGGCTGAAGCCTAGAGCCAGGCTAAATAGCAGAGCCAGGAGAGACGATCAGTGGAAGCAGCTGCTAATGCTAAACCCAAGGAGCAGCAGTTCCACTCAAAACCACCGGAGGGAGCCCAAAGGCAGAATTCACAAAAATGCCATTTACAACCACCGGAGGGAGCCCAAGAACGGAATTCACAACAGGCTCCCAGACAGACTGGGTCTTCTTTTTCATGGGGTGATCTTCCACCAGAATTCTCAGTCGCTCAATTTAATGGCGTGGCTGATCATACCGCGGTTCTAAGAGCGACTGGGTTTTCAGGTCGGGTACTTCAGACCATGATCCAAGCTAGAAAGCAGTCTTCATCTCGGATCTATTATTGGACTTGGAAAGCCTATTTCCATTGGTGTGAGTCTAATCCCTTTGCGTCTGTCTTTTTTCTCTCCCTTCTGTTCTAACTTTTCTTCATGCGGGCCTTTTGCGCAGGCCTTGCTCTCAGTTCGTTAAGGGCCACATGTCGGCACTTTCCATTCTTTTCCAGAAGAACTTGTACTCCCGTTCTCAGGTCAGAAGTTTTTCTCAAGGGTGTAGCCCATGCAGCACCTCCGTGACGGACACCTGTGGATCCCTGGGACCTCAATTTAGTCCTGAAAGCCCTCGCGAGTTCTCCCTTTGTACCGCTTCAAGAAATCGCTCTGTTCTGTCCTGGAAGGTAGTATTTCATGTGGCGACCACTTCCATTAGGCGCGTCTCTGAATTGGTGGTTCTTTCCTGTCACGCCCCCCCCCCCCCCCCACCTTGTCCTGGTTCTCCACCAGGACAAGGTAGTTTTGCGGCCAATACCTTCTTTCCCTCCCAAGGTGGTGTCTGCCTTTCATCTGAATAAGGATATTGTGCTCCCTTCCCTTTGCCCGGCTCCAACTCATCCTCTGGAGCGTTCACTGAACAAGCTAGTCCTGGTCAGGGCAGTGCGGGTCTAGAGGCCTTCCAGCCTCCAAGTCTACGATTGCTCGCTGGATCCCAACGAAAATCTTGGCAGCATACCGGGTCAAGAACAGAGCGCCTCCCCCTGGGATTAAGGCACACTCTACCCGGGCAGTGGGCGCCTCCTGGGCGTTACACCATAGGGCATCCGCTCTACAATTCTGCAAAGCGGCAACCCGGTCCTCCATCCACAAATTTTACAGGGTCCATACCTATGCTTCGGAGGCCGCCAGCCTAGGTACAAGGCTCTTTCAGGCGGCAGTAGGTAGTTCTCCGATCTGACTGGAGTTTGTGCTGTTCCCTCCTCAGGGACTGCTTTGGTAAGTCCCATGGTTTCTTGTGTCCCCCAATGAAGCGATAGAGAAAACAACAGGATTTTTGGTTACTGATTGTAAAATCTTTTTCTGGGAGCCTTCATTGGGGGACACTGAACCTCACAAGTTTAACAGCTCTATATACTGTGTTATGTCGTTAGTTTGAGCTTGTGTTTGGTTTCTCTTACATGTTTCTTTTCCTACCGCTTTCTCACTAACTGATTAACCTAGTGTCAGTCGGTGGGGTGTACACTGCTGAGGAGGAACTAATTTTTATGTGCATAGTGTCAGGCTCCTAGTGGCAGCAGCATACACCCATGGTTTCCTGTGTCCCCCAATCAAGGCTCAGAGAAAAAGATTTTACGGTGAGTAACCAAAAATCTTGTTTTCTCTGGCTCTCTCACACTCCAATTACTAATAGAGAGTGTAGGTTGTGAGTCCCAATGGGGTCAGTAATGATGGTGCTTCTCACAACATTGGAATATTATCAAAAAGTGAGTTTATTTCAGTTCTTCAATACAAAATGTGAATCTCATATGTAGTCATTACACACAGAGTGATCTATTTCACATGTTTATTTCTGTTAATATTGATGATTATGGCTTACAGCCAATGAAAACCCAAACGTCATTATCTCAGTAAATTAGCATACTTTATAACACCAGCTTGAAAAATGATTGTAAAATCAAAAATGCTTGGTCGCGGCTCCTTCTACATCAATTCCTGCATCAATGCGGCGTGGCATGGAGGCGATCAGCCTGTGGCACTGCTGAGGGGTTATGGAAGCCCAGGTTGCTTTGATAGCAGCCTTCAGCTCGTCTGCATTGTGGGGTCTGGTGTCTCATCTTCCTCTTGACAATACTCCATAGATTCTCTATAGGGTTAAGATCAGGCGAGTTTGCTGCCAATCAAGCCCAGTGATACTCTTGTTTTTACACCAGGTATTGGTACTTTTGGCAGTGTGGACAAGGGCCAAGTCCTGCTGGAGCATGACATTTCCATCTCCATAAAGCTTGTCGACAGAGGGAAGCATGAAGTGCTCTAAAATGTCCTGGTAGACGGCTGCGCTGACTTTGGTCTTGATAAAACACAGTGGACCTACACCAGCAGATGACATGGCTCCCCAAACCATCACTGACTGTGGAAACGTCACACTAAACCTCCAGCAGCTTGGATTGGATTGTGGCCTCTCCACTCTTCCTCCAGACTCTGGGACCTTGATATGCAAATGAAATGTAAAATTTGCTTTCATGTGAAAACAACACCTTGGACCACTGACAACAGTCCAGTTCTTTTCCTCCTTGGCCCAGGTAAGAAGCTTCTGGCGTTGTCTATCAGTCATGAGAGGCTGACACAAGGAATGTGACACTTGTCGCCCATGTCCTGGACACGTCTGTGTGTGGTGAAGCAATGTCTCCAGCAGCAGTCCACTCCTTGTGAATCTCCCCCACATTACTGAATGGCCTTTTCTTAACAATCCTTTCAAGGCTGCGGTTATCCCGGTTGCTTGTGCACCTTTTTCTACCACACTTTTTCCTCCCACTCCACTTTCCATGAATATGCTTGGATACAGCACTGTGTGAACAGCCGCCTTCGTTACCAGTGACCTTTTGTGGCTTCTGACTGCCTCTGGACATCTGTCAGGTCAGCAGTCTTCCCCATGATTGTGGAGCTACTGAAACAGACTGAGGGACCTTTATAAACCCTTAGAAAACCTTTACAGGTGTTATTTGTTCATTCTAATTTACTGAGTTAATAACTTTTGGGTTTTCATTGGCTGTAAGCCATAATCATCAACATTAACAGAAATAAACACGTGAAATAGATCGCTCTGTGTGTAAGGACTCTATAGAATGAGTTTCACTTTTTGTATTGAATAACTGAAATAAATTAACTTTTTCATTATATTCTAATTTTGTGAGAAGCCCCTGTATGTAAAGCGCTGCAGAATATGATGGCGATGTATAAGTGAGTGAAACCACTATCGGGGAAGCTGAAATGTTATCCTCTACATTATCATTGTGAGAGGAGCTGTGCAGTCATCATAATTATCTGTGATATCCATTTTTGCACAGTCGTGTGCCCACACGGAGGCCAAGTATACCTCAGATATTCAGCTAGAAGGGAAATACTACAGAAGTTACTGGCCAAATTATTTAGGGTGACCGGAATAACAATAAAGAAAAAAAGAAAAAAAAATTGTAAGTGGTTAGAAAAGCCCAGACTACTGGAGACGTATACTTCTATAGAAAGCAGAATATAAACACAATGGGTCAGCTCTCAGCCACCTCTAATGCCACAGGAGCAGATATGTGATCGGTGGTATCACTGCTGTAAAACCGCTGCCGCTGAACTGTTCGCTGTGGATCCCTACAGTCATTCTAACCACAAGCACCACCAGTAGTGGACAGCTTCAAGCTCATCCTTGTGGTCCACCGGCAGCACTCAAGGTTTCCCTAGCTCTCATAACGAGGTTTCCGATTATTTTATTTTATTTTCCCTGCGACCGTGGCTTTAGTCTCAGAATTATAATACTAGCATCCCCTCTTGCCCCTCAAAAAATGGTTTCAAAGTTTTGCCTGTCTCCCCTCTTTGTAGCCTGCTGTCACTGCCTGTTGTCAAGAGGAACCTAGAAGAATTACCAGGAGGGGGGATTTTTCAGGAAGCAGGGACAGGGCGTCTTTGTAGAAAGTGGGGTCAGCACTGTGCAGACAACATCCCTGTCCCCATTGGGGCTCAGAATTTACATTTCCTCTCAGTTTTTGGAGTGTGGAAGGAAGCCAGAGAACCCGGCAGAACCTCCCACACAAATGTGTGAGAACCTATAAATTTGTTGCAGGTGTCGTCCTTGTTGGAAGGCTACAGAGCCACCGTGCTACTGCCTCGGTTGGGTTCTCCTCATCGTCCTGAGTCTGAGCGGATCTGCCTTACATAATCTGCTTCCACATCTCCTTGTCTTGGGTTCTTTCATCATGGCCACACATACATGGTCTCGCACACTCCTCGTTCAAGTGTTGGCTTCTCTATTGAGCCCAGAATGATCCGCTGTACATAAATTTGATTATACTTATTCTTTCTTGGCTGTCCCGGTTCCATCACCATGTTCTTAATCGCTATTCTCTGTCTCGACCCATTTCTACTTTGCATCGGGGTGCCACGGCATCCTGACACGCTCCAATGACGTCATGTTACCCCAGGTTGCCAGTGCCGGGTAGTTTGCATATGTGCCTTTACAGCGCCGCCTCTGCTCCTCTGATGAATCATGTCTCTACTACAAGTACGGCGCTCATGTCTGCTGCATCTGACTCCTCTACCAGTCCATCTCTACGGCTTCCTCTGCGCGCCACCACTTTCCCAGTGCATTTGCATCTAGTCTTCACCTCCTTTGCTTTTTTTACTCTGCTACATCACTTCAGCTCACTGCATCTTCGATACCACGTAGAGCGACACTTCTGCTCTGCTGCATTAGCACCATCTGTCCATGTAGCTTAAGGTCTGGACCACAAATTATGGATCTCCAGAAGTCTGTGACATCCTTGGGAGCAATTTCCAAATGACTCAAAATATCACGTTCAAACAGTCTGCATTTTTCCACACCGAGCCCGCGTAGCCATCATACAAGTCAAGAAAGGAGATGTCACCTGTCCGGTGGATGATTGTACTTCTAAAGAGGACCTGGAAATTGCTTAAAAAAAAAAAAAAAAACCTGTTAAAGACCTTGTAACAAGAGACTCATCCCTGATACACAAGACGAAGAATGGGAGGAAATTTTAGAGTCTCCACTTAAGGTATCCCCGTCGGTCAACAATAGAATGACACAATTATACATAATATATCAATCGTATTTGACTCCTACACGGCTTTTTAAGATGGGTCGACTTCAATCTTCGGAATGTCTGTGTTGTCATTCACCAGACGCAGATTTTATCCACATGATGTGGAGCTGTCCCATTATCCGTCAATATTGGGGGGAGGTGATATCACTACTCTCCTCCATAGTTCTCCTGTTCCTCTTGAACCATTAATTTGTCTATTTGGGGTGTGGGACGAGGAGACCTGGGATCATCATGTTGGGATTTTTTTGCGGGAGTCACTCTTTTTGGCAAGGAAGATGGTGGCAATGCGGTGGATGGGGGGTTCATGCCCCTCCCTTAGAGCCTGGGTTGAACTGGTAAATTCGGTCATTCCATGTGAACGTACGCTATATCAAAACAGTATGTCCAAATAAATTTGAGAAAATTTGGAGCGGATGGAACTCCTCTCACCTCACTTTATAGACTTATGGTTAACTGCGTTAATGCAAAGTGTCAAATTTCCCTAGATGTCAGGCAAGGGAAGATGTGAGCTTATTGTTAAGCGGCAGGAAAGTAGTTAGTAGGATTCAGTTGTAGTTTTGGTTTAATGACTGTTAATTTTTCATGACTCCATATCAGAATTGTATGGTTTAAATGGAGTAAAAGATATGTTGAGCATAAATTGAGATTTTTTATTATATATACAATGTACATGTTTCACATTGACTGTAATGCTAATGAACACAAGTATGTATATTGTGTATTTTCACTTTCTGGTTAATAAACGAATAAAAAAAAAAAAAAGACCTTGTAACAATCCCTGAGCTGTCATTCTACCAATTTTTATTAGCTTTTCACGGCCTGTCATTATAGTATTGGTCATATTGTCATACCATGATTGCCAGTGCCTGGGAGGTTGGAGTAAAGGCGCACATCGAAAAATACTGACTCACAGATTGTCTGTCTGCAAGCAGACACATTTCAATGCAACAAATGCACAATGAAGCAAACCAGGAAGGAAAGGAGCAACAGAACAAGGAGGACTTGGGGATATATACAAGGTATTTACCGTTTAGGAAGGAGACGTGTCCTGTATCTTGAGGTGATCGTACTAATCACCATGGAGCTTGCAGCCTTCATACCGTTCAGGGAGAAGACGTGTCCTGTATCTAGAGGTGATCGTACTAATCACCATGGAGCACGTGGCCATCATACCGTTCAGGAAGGAGACGTGTCCTTCATCTAGAGGTGATCGTACTAATCACCATGGAGCATGCGGCCATCATACCGTTCAGGAAGGAGACATGTCCTGTATCTAGAGGTGATCGTACTAATCACCATGGAGCACGCGGTCATCATACCGTTCAGGAAGGAGACTGTCCTGTATATCTAGAGGTGATCGTACTAATCACCATGGAGCACGCGGCCATCATACCGTTCAGGGAGGAGACGTGTCCTGTATCTAGAGGTGATCGTACTAATCACCATGGAGCACGCGGCCATCATACCGTTCAGGAAGGAGACGTGTCCTTCATCTAGAGGTGATCGTACTAATCACCATGGAGCACGAGGCAATCATACCGTTCAGGAAGGAGACGTGTCCTGCATCTAGAGGTGATCGTACTAATCACCATGGAGCACGAGGCAATCATACCGTTCAGGAAGGAGACGTGTCCTGTATCTAGAGGTGATTGTACTAATCACCATGGAGCACGTGGACATCATACCGTTCAGGAAGGAGACTGTCCTGTATATCTAGAGGTGATCGTACTAATCACCATGGAGCACGCGGCCATCATACCGTTCAGGGAGGAGACGTGTCCTGTATCTAGAGGTGATCGTACTAATCACCATGGAGCACGCGGCCATCATACCGTTCAGGAAGGAGACGTGTCCTTCATCTAGAGGTGATCGTACTAATCACCATGGAACACGCGGCCCTCATACCGTTCAGGAAGGAGACGTGTCCTGCATCTAGAGGTGATCGTACTAATCACCATGGAGCACGCGGCCATCATACCGTTCAGGAAGGAGACTTGTCCTGTATCTAGAGGCGATTGTACTAATCACCGTGGAGCACGTGGCCATCATACCGTTCATGAAGGAGATGTGTCCTGCATCTAGAGGTGATTGTACTAATCACCATGGAGAACACGGCCATCATACCGTTCAGGGAGAAGACGTGTCCTGTATCTAGAGGTGATCGTACTAATCACCATGGAGCACGTGGCCATCATACCGTTCAGGAAGGAGATGTGTCCTGTATCTAGAGGTGATTGTACTAATCACCATGGAGCACGTGGCCATCATACCGTTCAGGGAGGAGACTGTCCTGTATCTAGAGGTGATCGTACTAATCACCATGGAGCACGTGGCCATCATACCGTTCAGGAAGGAGACGTGTTCTGTATCTAGAGGTGATCGTACTAATCACCATGGAGCACGTGGCCATTATACCGTTCAGGAAGGAGTCGTGTCCTGTATCTACAGGTGATCGTACTAATCACCATGGAGCACGCAGTTATCATACCGTTCAGGGAGGAGACGGGTCCTGTAGGTAGAGGTGATCGTACTAATCACCATGGAGCACGTGGCCATCATACCGTCCAGGAGGGAGACGAGTCCTGTATCTAGAGGTGATCGTACTAATCACCATGGAGCACGCAGCCATCATACCGTTCAGGAAGGAGTCCTGTATCTACAGGTGATCGTACTAATCACCATGGAGGATGTGGCCATCATACCATTCAGGAAGGAGACGTGTCCTGTATCTTGAGGTGATCGTACTAATCACCATGGAGCACGTGGCCATCATACCGTCCAGGAGGGAGACGAGTCCTGTATCTAGAGGTGATCGTACTAATCACCATGGAGCACGCAGCCATCATACCGTTCAGGAAGGAGTCCTGTATCTACAGGTGATCGTACTAATCACCATGGAGGATGTGGCCATCATACCATTCAGGAAGGAGTCCTGTATCTAGAGGTGATTGTTCTAATCACCATGGAGCACGCGGCCATCATACCGTTCAGTAAGGAGACGTGTCCTGTATCTAGAGGTGATCGTACTAATCACCATGGAGCATGCGGCCATCATACCGTTCAGGAAGGAGATGTGTCCTGTATCTAGAGGTGATTGTACTAATCACCATGGAGCACGTGGACATCATACCGTTACCGTTCAGGGAGGAGACGGGTCCTGTATCTAGAGGTGATTGTACTAAGAACCATGGAGCACGTGGCCATCATACCGTTCAGGGAGGAGACTGTCCTGTATCTAGAGGTGATCGTACTAATCACCATGGAGCACGTGGCCGTCATACCGTTCAGGGAGGAGACGGGTCCTGTAGGTAGAGGTGATCGTACTAATCACCATGGAGCACGCAGCCATCATACCGTTCAGGAAGGAGTCCTGTATCTACAGGTGATCGTACTAATCACCATGGAGGATGTGGCCATCATACCATTCAGGAAGGAGACGTGTCCTGTATCTTGAGGTGATCGTACTAATCACCATGGAGCTTGCAGCCTTCATACCGTTCAGGGAGAAGACGTGTCCTGTATCTAGAGGTGATCGTACTAATCACCATGGAGCACGTGGTCATCACACCGTTCAGGGGGGAGATGTGTCCTGTATCTAGAGGTGATCGTACTAATCACCATGGAGCACGTGGTCATCACACCGTTCAGGGAGGAGACGGGTCCTGTATCTAGAGGTGATCGTACTAATCACCATGGAGCACACGGCCATCATACCGTTCAGGAAGGAGACGTGTTCAGGATCTGGAGATGGCAGATGTTGTGTTTTCTCAGATGGGAGATATCGTTGGGTTTTCTGAGGTGATGTCGTTGTTGTGTTCTGTGAGACGATGGTGGATGTTTATGTATTATCTGAGGTGATGGTGGATGTCGTGGTGTTCTCTGGATGGGGAGGCAGAGGTTGTCTTCTCTGGACATGGTAGCGGATGTCTCCTCTAAATGGGGTGGAATGTTTTTCTACACTGCAGGTGTATACTTACTGGTGCCCATTATGTCCCAGCTGGAAGGGGAACATGGCACACTCTTGACTGAGAATGTTGATATTTGTAAGGTTTTGTGTTTTTTTTTTTTTTATTTCGTAGTGAGACCTTGGCATGGGCGAGTGCACAGATACACTGCCAGTTTCATGCTAGTGACAGCAGGGTCCAGCTTCCCGCCAGTGAGGAGCCCCAACAGGATGTCCAGGCAGTGAACGAGACGGTATTCATCCCTAACAGAGGTGTGTATGCCACCCTCCGACCCTAACCCTGCAGTGTCCACCACTGCCTCCCTAATCTCTTCCCTTTCTACTTAGGTGAGAGGGGGCAGTGCATCCTTTCCACTCCTCCCAAGATTTTGTTCTGTGACCTGCGGCTAGACCCTGGAGAGACAAAGTCATGTAAGGATGAAGAGATGGGTCCTGGTCTGACCGTTATATTGTGCAGAGTCTGAGAAGCGGATCTCTGACTTCCCTGTAGATGACCCCAGATGTTTCTTTTGTTTCAGACTCTTACAGTGAAACTCTGCCCCTCACGGCGCCTCCTTCTTTTCGAGGCCAGTCGGTGAAATATGTTTACAAGTTGACTATTGGCTGCCAGAGAGTGAACTGCCCGATCCAACTGCTGCGCCTCCCATTCCGGGTCTTGTTACTGCACGGTGAGAGAAGAGGAGATGGTCCGTTCCTCTCCCAACAACAGAACTTTCTACTTTCATGGAGGTTTTGTCATCTGTAGACTCTTGACTAACCTATTTCCTCTCCTTTTTCTTATGGGTAAACGATGTCCGATCGCACAGTTGTTGGGGGTAACAATGAATTACTGTGGGTTCTCGGTATTTGGAGTGTTCCCATCTCTGTGTTGCTCAGAAGTCAGCAGTAGTCAGTTCCCATGTCTGGGTGGTACAGGAGGCAGCGGTAGTTGGGGTATTTCCATGTTGCTCAGAGGTCAGGGGTTGTCGGTTCCCGTGTCTGGGTGGTACAGGAGGCAGCGGTAGTTGGGGTATTTCCGTGTTGCTCAGAGGTCAGGGGTTGTCGGTTCCCATGTCTGGGTGGTACAGGAGGCTGCGGTAGTTGGGGTATCTCCGTGTTGCTCAGAGGTTAGTGGTAGTCGGTTCCCATATTTTGGTGGTACAGGAGGCAGCGGTAGTTGGGGTATTTCCGTGTTGCTCAGAGGTCAGAGGTTGTCGGTTCCCATATTTTGGTGGTACAGGAGGCAGCGGTAGTTTGGGTATTTCCGTGTGGCTCAGAGGTCAGGGGTTGTTGGTTCCCATATTTTGTTGGTACAGGAGGCAGCGGTAGTTGGGGTATTTCCATGTTGCTCAGAGGTCAGGGGTTGTCGGTTCCCATATTTTGGTGGTACAGGAGGCAGCGGTAGTTGGGGTATTTCCGTGTTGCTCAGAGGTCAGTAGTAGTCGGTTCCCATATTTTGGTGGTACAGGAGGCAGCGGTAGTTGGGGTATCTCCGTGTTGCTCAGAGGTTAGTGGTAGTCGGTTCCCATATTTCTCGGTCTCCCATGACAGCACTACGGAGAGAGGGGATCCGCCCTTCAGGGACAGGAAACCTACAGATAAAAGGGCGGTACCTCTCCCTCGCATCAGTTGGTTTCCTGTCCCTGACAGGGAACCTCTCTATCGGACGGTACCTGACATGAAGACCGATGGACCGAGACCGGGACCGGGCGGTCGAGTTCCGGCAGCGAGGAGGCTCCTGCCGCGGCTTGTCCGGCTCCCGAAGCCGCCACCGCTGGGACCGAGGGGTCCTTCAGGGTGAGCGAGGGGAGAACGCCGCCAGACTCCATAGGAAGAAGGGGCGCTGATCACCCGGAGCTCCTGTGCCGACCGCTGCACGCTCCGGGTGTACAAAGATGGCCGCCGCTCCGGAAATGCGGCAAGGACTTCCAGGTCATCGCGCGCGCATGCGCAGTAATATCTTCTCCCTGGGAGCGCGCAGGAAACCGGAAGTGCGGCAGACGCTGGGGGATTGGCGCCGGTTACAAAAAGGGAGATTGTGCACACATGGGTGTCGCACTTTCTCCCTGTAACCATGGAGGACAGCGACACGCAGGAGCTGCAGCCTGGACAGCAGCGCCACGCAAAGAGCACCAGGAGTGGATCTAGCAGCCGTTCCACACGGCGCAGCAGATCCGCTGCGAAAACTAATACTCCGTCTCAAGGACCTTCCTTACCAGGCCCGAGTCCCCCTCCAGAACCGGTACCTGCCTTCACATCCAGGTGGTGAGTGATCTTCGTGAATGTACATATTTATAATGGAGCTCCCTCTTCTCCCTTACTAGGGTAAGAAGAGCACGGAGAAAAGGAAAAATAGGGTCTGCCCCACCTGTAACAAAGCTTTACCAGTAACCTGGGAGAAAAAGCTTTGCAAGTCATGCATCCAACGCTTACTATGTGAGGAGACCCCCGACTTCGCTTCTGAACTAAAAAATGTGATCAGATCTGAGGTTCAGAATGCCCTTCTATCCTCCAAAAAAGAGGTGAAGAAGGTGAAGGAATCAGTACATTCCCACTCGGGCCGATCGTCGTCCGAAAATGCTGACTCGGACGATTCAAAATCCCTCCTTTCCTCGTCCGAGGAAGAGTCGGGCCGACATTGCTTCCCACTAGAGGAAGTAGATTCCTTAGTGAGAGCAGTTAGGGCTACTATGGGGGTGGAGGAACCCAAACCCGACAAAACGGCCCAAGATGTGATGTTTGGAGGTCTGGGACAAAAAAAGAGAAGAACTTTTCCCCTAAATCCTAATGTCCAGACATTAATTAAAAAAGAATGGGAGAAACCGGATAGAAGAAATTCCTCGGTACCCTCCCTTAAAAGAAAATATCCCTTCGAGGATGAGGCTTCCTCTTTCTGGGATAAGGCACCAAAACTAGATGTTGCAGTAGCCAAAGCCTCGAAAAAATTTGCGCTGCCATTCGAGGACATGGGTACCCTCAAAGACCCGTTAGATAAAAAAGCGGATACTTTCCTCAAGGGAGCATGGGAATCAGCTGGGGGTAGCCTGAGACCTGCAGTTGCAGCTACTTGCACCTCCAGATCCCTTATGGTGTGGATCGACCAGCTGGAAAGTCAGATTAAAGACTGGTTACCCAGAAAACAATTGCTGGATTCGTTCCCTGCAATGAGAGCAGCAGCAGCGTTCCTGGCGGACTCCTCGGCGGACTCTGTACGCCTAACATCTAAGGCCGCTGCTCTTTCCAACGCTGCCAGAAGAACCTTGTGGCTAAAGAGCTGGCCGGGAGATCTACAGACAAAATTAAAGTTATGTTCTATCCCCTGTGAGGGCAATTTTTTATTCGGAGAAACCCTGGATGACATCCTCCAAAAGGCGGGGGATAAGAAGAAGGGGTTTCCAAATCTGGGTCCGACTCCATTTAAACAGTCTTTTCGGAGCCGTAGATTTTTTCGTCGTAGACCCCCCAGAGAGCAGTATAAGTGGGAAGAAGGAAGGAGAAGGGATAGGGGTTACCTCTTTGGCAACACCTCCCGTGACAAAAAGTTCTCCAAATGACATTTATCCTCCGGTGGGAGGAAGACTAACATCGTTCCTTCCCGCCTGGGAAAAAATTTCCAACAACATCTGGATCCTAAATCTCATACGGTATGGCCTAAAAATAGATTTTGTGTCTTTCCCTCCCCGGAACTATGTGATAACAAAAACAAGATCTTCGGCTGCAGAACAGACTGCATTAGAGGAGGAAATCATGACCCTACTACAAAAATCGGTGATTCGGGAAATATCTCCTCAGGAGGTAGGGGAAGGTTTTTTCTCCCCTCTATTTTTAGTACCAAAGCCCGACGGGTCCTTTCGGACAATTATAAATCTAAAAAACCTAAACAGATACGTCGTAAATTACAAATTCAAAATGGAGACGATAAGGTCCACTATAAAGATTCTCTTCCCGAACTGCTACATGGTCGTAATAGATCTAACCGACGCATACTATCATGTGCCCATCCACAATCAATCCCAAAAATTCCTCAGGATGGCAGTCTCCATAAAGGGCCAAATAAGGTTTTTTCAATACAAAGCTCTTCCATTCGGGATTTCAATAGCCCCACGTATATTTACGAAAATAATAGCGGAAATGATGGCCCACGTGAGGGAACAAGATATACTAATAGTCCCTTACCTGGACGACTTTCTTATCGCAAGCAACTCAGCACAAAGTTGCAGAGAAAAGAGAGACCAAGTGATGACCATCCTGAGGGACTTGGGATGGCTTATAAACATAAAAAAATCGAAATTGGAACCCTGTCAAGTACAAGAGTTCCTATGACTGACATTGGACTCTCGGGTCCAAGAATGCCGGCTTCCGGGTCCCAAAAAAGACAGCATATTGTCCATGATAGCGCGAACGTTACACAATCCCTCAATGACTCTAAGGAGGGCAATGTCGCTTCTGGGCTCCCTGTCCTCATGCCTACCAGCGATACCCTTTGCGCAATTTCATACAAGAGAGCTTCAGTGGCACATCCTGGAATGGCAATTGTTACTAAAAAACAAATTGGAAAGCCGGCTCACCCTAGATTCGTCAGTTATTCATTCCCTTCTCTGGTGGGGAAAAGACCAAAACCTGTCAAAGGGAGTCCCTTGGGTACCAAACATCTCTCGGATAATAACAACCGATGCGAGCCCCAAAGGGTGGGGGGCCCACCTGGGGGACAAAATAGCCCAGGGAAATTGGTCAGATCAAATACTATTAGCATCCTCAAACCAAAAAGAACTTTGGGCGGTATATCATGCTCTTCTTTTTTTCCTAGCCGATATTCAGGGACACCATGTCCGAGTTCTTTCGGACAACAAAGTGACTGTAGCCTATATAAACCACCAGGGGGGAACAAGGTCTCGTTCACTGATGAGTTCCTCAGCCAAAATTATCAAACTGGCGGAAGAAAACTTACTATCCCTCTCGGCACTACACATCCAGGGTTCAAACAACGAAAGGGCAGATTACCTGAGCCGGACTCAGTTAAAACAAGGCGAGTGGTCCCTAAACCAATCCATCTACAATCAGATCACAAAAATGTGGGGGACACCAACAATAGACCTGTTCGCCAATTGCAAAAACAAAAAAGTAGGCAAATTTTGTTCTCTAAGCCCAGAAGGGAATCCCCAGGCTCTGGATGCTTTTCTGATTCCATGGACACACAAACTGACATACGCCTTTCCGCCAACCATTCTGATTCCAGCAGTCATTCGGAAAGTCAGAGAGGACAAAACAAAAATGATCCTGATTGCCCCATTCTGGCCAAAAAGAGCATGGTTTTCCTGGCTAAGGATACTATCGATATCAGACCCGTGGGTTCTACCGGATATGCCAGACCTTCTACATCAAGGTCCAATCTTCCACCCACAGGAGTCGAACCTCCATTTGACAGCCTGGTTTTTGAACGGGGACTATTAAGACAAAGAGGTTTCTCAGATAACTTAGTGGCTACACTCTTAAAAAGTAGAAAGCCCATCACCACTAAAATTTACGGGAAGACATGGAGGAAATTCCTATCTGTCTCCAAGGTAAATATCCAGGACAGGCCTTCAATTCCTAAAATTCTGGAGTTCCTACAAAAAGGTCTGGAGCAGGGGCTGGCAGTCAGTACCCTGAAGGTACAAATAGCAGCTTTAGGAGCCTTATATAACCAAAACATTGCTGCTAACCCATGGGTAATAAGATTTATTAAGGCGGTTACAAGATCAAAACCCTTAGTTATTCAAAAAACACCCTCATGGGACCTAAATTTAGTCCTTTCAGCATTAACGGGCCCTCCATTTGAACCTATACAAACGATTTCCATAAAAACATTATCACTTAAAACTATTCTCTTAGTAGCTCTAACATCGGCGCGCCGAATAAGTGACATCCAAGCCCTCTCCTCTAATCCACCTTTCACTAAAATCTTGGATGATAGAGTCATTCTTAGACCCGACCCAGCCTATTTGCCAAAAATGGCATCAAAATTTCATAGGTCACAGGAGGTATCCCTACCATCCTTCTGTCCAGACCCGAAAAACGAGAAAGGGCTAAACTTCCATAATCTAGACGTTGGAAGATGCCTAGTCCAATACTTAGATTCCACCAGGGAGTATAGGAAGGAAGGCTCTTTGTTTGTCTGTTTTCAGGGTCCCAGAAAAGGATTCCGGGCATCCAAGGGGACTTTAGCCAGATGGATTAAGGAAGCAATAGCCTTGGCATATTCATCCTCGGGGAATACGATCCCAGATGGTATAAAAGCGCATTCCACAAGAGCAGTAGCTACCTCATGGGCTGAGAGGTCAGAGGTATCAATAGAGCAAATCTGTAAGGCGGCCACCTGGTCATCACCATCAACCTTTTTTAGGCACTATAGACTAAATCTAGCCTCTGTATCTGACTTAACCTTCGGACGAAGGGTCCTTGAGGCGGTGGTCCCTCCCTAAGCTTAATCTCTGCAATTCTCTCCGTAGTGCTGTCATGGGAGACCGAGAAAGTCATAGTTACTCACCGTTAACGGTGTTTCTCGGAGCCCATGACAGCACCTGCTTATTCCCTCCCATCACGAGTGCGGTGAGCACCTTTTTAAATATAATTTATATAATTTATATGATGTATATACTATACGTTTAGGCACGGGGTTCCTCTATTAAGAAATGTTATAAAATAATGTTCTCTCTGTTGCAACTAACCTGGAGGTCCTCTGATGCTCTGTAAACCAACTGATGCGAGGGAGAGGTACCGCCCTTTTATCTGTAGGTTTCCTGTCCCTGAAGGGCGGATCCCCTCTCTCCGTAGTGCTGTCATGGGCTCCGAGAAACACCGTTAACGGTGAGTAACTATGACTTTTGGTGATACAGGAGGCAGCGGTAGTTGGGGTATTTCCGTGTGGCTCAGAGGTCAGGGGTTGTCGATTCCAATATTTTGGTGGTACAGGAGGCAGCGGTAGTTGGGGTATTTCCGTGTGGCTCAGAGGTCAGGGGTTGTCTGTTCCCATGTCTGGGTGGTACAGGAGGCAGCGGTAGTTGGGGTATCTCCGTGTTGCTCAGAGGTCAGGGGTTGTCGGTTCCCATATTTTGGTGGTACAGGAGGCAGCGGTAGTTGGGGTATCTCTGTGTTGCTCAGAGGTCAGCTGTAGTCAGTGTTTCCGCTCGGCTCTCATTTTGGTATCGTATTACCGCTACACTTTTTAGTTTTGGTCCTCTCCTATATGGTGGATTTTTGGCACACTGGCCATGTACGGTAAATTTACTCCATGTGGAGCAGATCTACGTATTTTTGGTTTCTCAGGGCGAGGTACAATTTTCAGTTTCTGGTACTAGTTGTGTCCCGCCATGTGCCGAAGCCCTTCTACCATGGCCAGAATCTCCATATGATGTATGTATCCACCTCTCAGCTCTGCAGGGTTTCCAGCCATTACATGATGATGAAGTTGCTCCTTCAAATCCTTTCCTTGATGATGATGAGATCTGTAAGAAAGATTCGAGACTCCTGGATTCGGCCATGGAAATCCTGATGAATGTGACGTCAAGAAGAACCTTACGTGAGTGTGCGGTGATGTGGCTATCCTGGCTGTGTAGTAGAAGTGTGGCCTGCGTGGCTGTCCTCCGCTATGCCTCTTCTGGATAATCTTCTCCTCCTTCATTCCACAGACCAGTATAACATCAGTAATGCACGCGGTCGTGTTGGAACATTCTGTATTTTTAAGACCGTTTATAAGCTTGGGGAGGATGTGATCGGGACGTTCAACTTCTCTGATGGCGAAATTCCCTGTATTCAGGTGAGCAGCCAAACTGCGGATTCTGTAATATTGGGATCCTAGTAAGTAACTGTATTTACGTTACATAGAACTCCATCATCATCATTGTCCCTGATCGCTGTGCCATCACACAGTCCTCTGATCACACTGATCGCCGTGCCCTTGTGACATCACGGTCCCCAATCACACTGATCGCCATGCCCTCCTTACACCGCACAGTCCCCGATCACACTGATCGCCGTGCCCTCCTTACACCGCACGGTTCCCGATCACACTGATCGCCGTGCCCTCCTTACACCGCACAGTCCCCAATCACACTGATCGCCGTGTCCTCGTTACGCCGCACGGTCCCCGATCACACTGATCGCCGTGCCCTCGTTACACTGCACGGTCCCCGATCGCACTGATCGCCGTGTCCTCATTTACACCGCACGGTCCCCGATCGCACTGATCGCCGTGCCCTCTTTACACCGCACGGTCCCTGATCGCCGTGCCCTCGTTACACCGCACAGTCCCCGATCACAGTGATCGCCGTGCCCTCGTTGCACCACACAGTCCCCGATCACAGTGATCGCTGTGCCCTCGTTACACCGCACAGTCCCTGATCACGATCGCCGTGCCCTCGTTGCACCTCACAGTCCCCGATCACAGTGATCGCCGTGCCCTCGTTACACCACACAGTCACTGATCGCCATGCCCTTGTTGCACCACACAGTCCCCGGTCGCACTGATCACCGTGCCCTCTTTACACCGCACGGTCCCTGATCGCTGTGCCCTCGTTGCACCGCACAGTCCCCGATCACAGTGATCGGCGTGCCCTCGTTACACCGCACAGTCCCTGATTGCCATGCCCTTTTTACACCGCACAGTCCCCGATCACAGTGATCGCTGTGCCCTCGTTACACCGCACAGTCCCTGATCACGATCGCCGTGCCCTCGTTGCACCTCACAGTCCCCGATCACAGTGATCGCCGTGCCCTCGTTACACCACACAGTCACTGATCGCCATGCCCTCGTTACACATGGTTGATGTTGTGACCTGTGTTGGGATCACTTTGTCCTTTCTTTTTCCATGTTCAGTATTCGGTGTCTCTTCAGACTGAGGAAAGTGTGCAGGAGGAGTACAGACGCTCCCGTGGACAGCCGCTGTCCGTGAGCACGCACGCTCAGCACCAGGAGTCCTGCTTACATACAGCCAGCAGTAACTTCAGCCTTCCGGTGCCTCTCGGCTCCTGCCCGGGCTTCAGCACAAATATCGGTTAGTGGTCTCCTACTTATTGAAATGGGGTCTTGCTGAAGAACAGCCTGGGGATGTGATGTGTCGGGTTCTCAACCCTTCTGGTGGCACTGAGCCCGGTGTAGCTGTGCCCCCCGATGTGGAGGGGCTGTGTGACTGTAGCAGTGTGCTCCCCCTAGTCAGCATCTCTGTGAAGACTTTCTCCCTCCTCTCCTGCCGGTCATCGTATGGCTGGGGATAACCGGTGACACTTGTTGTCCGGCAGCAGTTCTCAGATACATCGCCTGGTCGGAAACATTTGTGCCACTTGGAGATCTCTGATTTTCCTGAAGAAAAATTACCAAATCGCAGCGACTGAGAATCCAGCAGGTCCCCACAGGCGGACATGACTAGGTGCCATGTTACAGTGTGACGCTGCGGTTTCATGTGCCACGTGTCGTCTTGTAGCCCGAGCCTAACATGTTGGCCCCTGAGACGCTGGGGACCTGGCCTCTAGAGAAAAAGGTGCACTGACCTCATTTTTGTGCAGTGCTTAGATCATGGGGTGGTCTCTACCGACCCTTGTTCCCCTGCTGGCTCCGTCACATCTGGGCAGAGCTTAGATCATGGGGTGGTCTCTACAGACCCTTGTTCCCCCGCTGGCTCCGTCACATCTGGGCAGAGCTTAGATCATGGAGTGGTCTCTACAGACCCTTGTTCCCCCGCTGGCTCCGTCACATCTGGGCAGAGCTTAGATCATGGGGTGGTCTCTACAGACGCTTGTGTCCCCCGCTGGCTCCGTCACATCTGGGTAGAGCTTAGATCATGGGGTGGTCTCTACAGACCCTTGTTCCCCTGCTGGCTCCGTCACATCTGGGTAGAGCTTAGATCATGGGGTGGTCTCTACAGACGCTTGTGTCCCCCGCTGGCTCCGTCACATCTGGGTAGAGCTTAGATCATTGGGTGGTCTCTACAGACGCTTGTTCCCCCGCTGGCTCCGTCACATCTGGGTAGAGCTTAGATCATGGGGTGGTCTCTACAGACCCTTGTTCCCCCGCTGGCTCCGTCACATCTGGGTAGAGCTTAGATCATGGGGTGGTCTCTACAGACCCTTGTTCCCCTGCTGGCTCCGTCACATCTGGGCAGAGCTTAGATCATGGGGTGGTCTCTACAGACCCTTGTTCCCCCGCTGGCTCCGTCACATCTGGGTAGAGCTTAGATCATGGGGTGGTCTCTACAGACCCTTGCTCCCCCGCTGGCTCCGTCACATCTGGGCAGAGCTTAGATCATGGGGTGGTCTCTACAGACCCTTGTTCCCCCGCTGGCTCCGTCACATCTGGGCAGAGCTTAGATCATGGGGTGGTCTCTACAGACGCTTGTGTCCCCCGCTGGCTCCGTCACATCTGGGCAGAGCTTAGATCATGGGGTGGTCTCTACAGACCCTTGTTCCCCCGCTGGCTCCGTCACATCTGGGTAGAGCTTAGATCATGGGGTGGTCTCTACAGACGCTTGTGTCCCCCGCTGGCTCCGTCACATCTGGGCAGAGCTTAGATCATGGGGTGGTCTCTACAGACCCTTGTTCCCCCGCTGGCTCCGTCACATCTGGGCAGAGCTTAGATCATGGGGTGGTCTCTACAGACGCTTGTGTCCCCCGCTGGCTCCGTCACATCTGGGCAGAGCTTAGATCATGGGGTGGTCTCTACAGACCCTTGTTCCCCCGCTGGCTCCGTCACATCTGGGTAGAGCTTAGATCATGGGGTGGTCTCTACAGACGCTTGTGTCCCCCGCTGGCTCCGTCACATCTGGACAGAGCTTAGATCATGGGGTGGTCTCTACAGACGCTTGTTCCCCCGCTGGCTCCGTCACATCTGGGTAGAGCTTAGATCATGGGGTGGTCTCTACAGACGCTTGTTCCCCCGCTGGCTCCGTCACATCTGGGTAGAGCTTAGATCATGGGGTGGTCTCTACAGACGCTTGTTCCCCCGCTGGCTCCGTCACATCTGGGTAGAGCTTAGATCATGGGGTGGTCTCTACAGACGCTTGTGTCCCCCGCTGGCTCTGTCACATCTGGGTAGAGCTTAAATCATGGGGTGGTCTCTACAGACGCTTGTTCCCCCGCTGGCTCCGTCACATCTGGGCAGAGCTTAGATCATGGGGTGGTCTCTACAGACGCTTGTTTCCCCGCTGGCTCCGTCACATCTGGGTAGAGCTTAGATCATGGGGTGGTCTCTACAGACCCTTGTTCCCCCGCTGGCTCCGTCACATCTGGGTAGAGCTTAGATCATGGGGTGGTCTCTACAGACGCTTGTTCCCCCGCTGGCTCCGTCACATCTGGGCAGAGCTTAGATCATGGGGTGGTCTCTACAGACGCTTGTTCCCCCGCTGGCTCCGTCACATCTGGGCAAAGCTTAGATCATGGGGTGGTCTCTACAGACGCTTGTGTCCCCCGCTGGCTCCGTCACATCTGGGCAGAGCTTAGATCATGGGGTGGTCTCTACAGACCCTTGTTCCCCCGCTGGCTCCGTCACATCTGGGCACAGCTTAGATCATGGGGTGGTCTCTACAGACGCTTGTGTCCCCCGCTGGCTCCGTCACATCTGGGCAGAGCTTAGATCATGGGGTGGTCTCTACAGACGCTTGTGTCCCCCGCTGGCTCTGTCACATCTGGGTAGAGCTTAGATCATGGGGTGGTCTCTACAGACGCTTGTTCCCCCGCTGGCTCCGTCACATCTGGGCAGAGCTTAGATCATGGGGTGGTCTCTACAGACGCTTGTTTCCCCGCTGGCTCCGTCACATCTGGGTAGAGCTTAGATCATGGGGTGGTCTCTACAGACCCTTGTTCCCCCGCTGGCTCCGTCACATCTGGGTAGAGCTTAGATCATGGGGTGGTCTCTACAGACGCTTGTGTCCCCCGCTGGCTCCGTCACATCTGTGCAGAGCTTAGATCATGGGGTGGTCTCTACAGACGCTTGTTTCCCCGCTGGCTCCGTCACATCTGGGTAGAGCTTAGATCATGGGGTGGTCTCTACAGACCCTTGTTCCCCCGCTGGCTCCGTCACATCTGGGTAGAGCTTAGATCATGGGGTGGTCTCTACAGACGCTTGTGTCCCCCGCTGGCTCCGTCACATCTGGGTAGAGCTTAGATCATGGGGTGGTCTCTACAGACCCTTGTTCCTCCGCTGGCTCTGTCACATCTGGGTAGAGCTTAGATCATGGGGTGGTCACTACAGACCCTTGTTCCCACGCTGGCTCCGTCACATCTGGGCAGAGCTTAGATCATGGGGTGGTCTCTACAGATACTTGTGTCTCCCCGCTGGCTCTGTCACATCTGGGTACAGCTTAGATCATGGAGTGGTCTCTACAGACCCTTGTTCCCCCGCTGGCTCCGTCACATCTGGGCAGAGCTTAGATCATGGGTGGTCTCTACAGACCCTTGTTCCCCCGCTGGCTCCGTCACATCTGGGTAGAGCATAGATCATGGGGTGGTCTCTACAGACGCTTGTTCCCCCGCTGGCTCCGTCACATCTGGGCAGAGCTTAGATCATGGGGTGGTCTCTACAGACCCTTGTTCCCCCGCTGGCTCCGTCGCATCTGGGCAGAGCTTAGATCATGGGGTGGTCTCTACAGATGCTTGTGTCCCCTGCTGGCTCCGTCACATCTGGGCAGAGCTTAGATCATGGGGTGGTCTCTACAGAAGCTTGTTCCCCCGCTGGCTCCGTCACATCTGGTTAGAGCTTAGATCATGGGGTGGTCTCTACAGACGCTTGTTCCCCTGCTGGCTCCGTCACATCTGGGCAGAGCTTAGATCATGGGGTGGTCTCTACAGACCCTTGTTCCCCCGCTGGCTCCGTCACATCTGGGCAGAGCTTAGATCATGGGGTGGTCTCTACAGACCCTTGTTCCCCCGCTGGCTCCGTCACATCTGGGCAGAGCTTAGATCATGGGTGGTCTCTACAGACCCTTGTTCCCCCGCTGGCTCCGTCACATCTGGGTAGAGCTTAGATCATGGGGTGGTCTCTACAGACGCTTGTTCCCCCGCTGGCTCCGTCACATCTGGGCAGAGCTTAGATCATGGGGTGGTCTCTACAGACCCTTGTTCCCCCGCTGGCTCCGTCACATCTGGGCAGAGCTTAGATCAAGGGGTGGTCTCTACAGACGCTTGTGTCCCCCGCTGGCTCCGTAACATCTGGGCAGAGCTTAGATCATGGGGTGGTCTCTACAGAAGCTTGTTCCCCCGCTGGCTCCGTCACATCTGGGTAGAGCTTAGATCATGGGGTGATCTCTACAGAAGCTTGTACCCCCGCTGGCTCCGTCACATCTGGGTAGAGCTTAGATCATGGGGTGGTCTCTACAGACGCTTGTGTCCCCCGCTGGCTCCGTCACATCTGTGCAGAGCTTAGATCATGGGGTGGTCTCTACAGACCCTTGTTCCCCCGCTGGCTCCGTCACATCTGTGCAGAGCTTAGATCATGGGGTGGTCTCTACAGACCCTTGTTCCCCCGCTGGCTCCGTCACATCTGGGCAGAGCTTAGATCATGGGGTGGTCTCTACAGATACTTGTGTCTCCCCGCTGGCTCCGTCACATCTGGGCAGAGCTTAGATCATGGGGTGGTCTCTACAGACCCTTGTTCCCCCGCTGGCTCCGTCACATCTGGGCAGAGCTTAGATCATGGGGTGGTCTCTACAGAAGCTTGTGTCCCCCGCTGGCTCCGTCACATCTGGGTAGAGCTTAGATCATGGGGTGGTCTCTACAGACGCTTGTTCCCCCGCTGGCTCCGTCACATCTGGGCAGAGCTTAGATCATGGGGTGGTCTCTACAGACGCTTGTTCCCCCGCTGGCTCCGTCACATCTGGGTAGAGCTTAGATCATGGGGTGGTCTCTACAGACGCTTGTTCCCCCGCTGGCTCCGTCACATCTGGGTAGAGCTTAGATCATGGGGTGGTCTCTACAGACGCTTGTTCCCCCGCTGGCTCCGTCACATCTGGGCAGAGCTTAGATCATGGGGTGGTCTCTACAGACGCTTGTTCCCCCGCTGGCTCCATCACATCTGGGTAGAGCTTAGATCATGGGGTGGTCTCTACAGACCCTTACTCCCCCGCTGGCTCCGTCACATCTGGGTAGAGCTTAGATCATGGGGTGGTCTCTGCAGACCCTTGTTCCCCCGCTGGCTCCGTCACATCTGGGTAGGTCTTAGATCATGGGGTGGTCTCTACAGACGCTTGTTCCCCCGCTGGCTCCGTCACATCTGGGCAGAGCTTAGATCATGGGGTGGTCTCTACAGACCCTTGCTCCCCCGCTGGCTCCCGTCACATCTGGGTAGAGCTTAGATCATGGGGTGGTTTCTACAGACCCTTGTTCCCCCGCTGGCTCCGTCACATCTGGGTAGACCTTAGATCATGGGGTGGTCTCTACAGACGCTTGTTCCCCCGCTGGCTCCGTCACATCTGTGCAGAGCTTAGATCATGTGGTGGTCTCTACAGACGCTTGTGCCCCCTCTACTGGCTCCGTCACATTTGGGCAGAGCTTAGATCATGGGTTGGTCTCTACAGACGCTTGCGCGCCCCCCCCCCCCCCCCCCCCCCCGCTCGCTCCGTCACATCTGGGTAGAGCTTAGATCATGGGGTGGTCTCTACAGAAGCTTGTTCCCCCGCTGGCTCCGTCACATCTGGGTAGAGCTTAGATCATGGGGTGGTCTCTACAGACGCTTGTTCCCCCGCTGGCTTCGTCACATCTGGGCAGAGCTTAGATCATGGGGTGGTCTCTACAGACGCTTGTGTCCCCCGCTGGCTCCGTCACATCTGGGCAGAGCTTAGATCACGGGGTGGTCTCTACAGACGCTTGTGTCCCCTGCTGGCTCTGTCACATCTGGGCAGAGCTTAGATCATGGGGTGGTCTCTACAGACGCTTGTGCCCCCCCCCCCCCTGTTGGCTCCGTCACATCTGGGCAGAGCTTAGATCATGGGGTGGCCCTGGGAGAACGAGCTGGTATGGAGCAGTGGCCGGTGCTCTGAGTTTTGCTGCCTTCTGAGTCCACACGTTTGGGTTATAGGCTGGTGGTAAGAAGCTGGCGGTGGCCACCTACTGCATCTTTTCCATGTGTAATCTCCAGTGTGACCACCACCAGCTACTTACCACCAGCCTATAACACAACGTGTGGAATCAGAAGAAGGCGAAACCCAGAGAGCAACGGCCACTGCTCCATACCGGCTCGTTCTCCATCTGTAGAGGATCTACACGGCCACGGTCCTCGGGGAGGGCAGCCCAGCAAAACTGTTCATTGCACAAACCTGGTGAAAGCTTTGGGGACCGAAAGTCATAAAGTGTCAGGTCCTCTTCCTTTAATAGAAGACCCCAAAACATGTCTCAATCATAAAGGCAAGACATGCAGCTGGTGGGATGCACTCGGTGTAGTGTCTGGGATGGGCCACAGCGGCTGCTCCTGCCAGGGCCAGGAGACATGGAGAACACAGATGTAAAGCTTCTTTACCCCTGTCCCCCCAAACCTACTTTCCTCACCCTCCCCAGGTCCAGCACAGTCTCAAGCTGCTCCTAGTGATTAGCTGTCAGTACTGCAGACAATCCCCATTGGAGACTCTACTCCGGACCTGGGGAGGGTGACTAAAGCAGAGAATTGAATTATAAAAAACATTGCTTTCCTCACCCTCCCCAGGTCCAATGTGGAGTCTCCGCTGCTTCTACTGATGTTTGTCTGTAGTGCTGACCTTGTGGCGAGAGCCAAACACTGGGAGCAGCTGCAGAGCCTCTGAGCTTTCCTCACCCTCCCCAGCTACGGCAGGTACAGTCTTTAAAAATTAGACTGAGTAGGAGGTTTGTGAAGCGGTTAGATCTGCTGACCTTGCCGAGCTGCTCGCGGTGTGACTCTCGGTGACGGGTCACCGTTTTATGTGGCGCTAGTTGAGTCCTGGTGACTCTTACTAGAGGTGTATGGGTGGTGACCGCTCGGGGAGGAGATACGGGCAGGCGCTGTTGGACGCCGGTCACTGTACTGCATTGGTCATACCCCATAAGCGGGGCAGGCTGTGGAGGCCGCGGCTTGTGGTGTGCAGTGCTGCGTCCTCTGCTCCTTGTGACGAGGAGGGTCCTGATGTTTGGCAGCGGTGGTCTCCGTGTCATTAAAGCGCCTGAATCTTTTCCCTGTTCTTCCCTCTGCAGTTTCTCTCAAGTGGCGCCTTCACTTTGAGTTTGTGACCTCCCGTGAGCCCGTGGAAGCCCCAACGGTGCCAGAAAACCAAGCGGAGATCATCACGTGGACGGGGGCAGAGCACATTGATGTGGACACGTTCAGCTGGGACCTGCCTATTCGAGTGTTGCCCACCAACCCGCTCCTGGCCTCCTATGTGTCCCCGGCGTCCTCCTCACACTCCATCTGTATCTGACCTGGAAGGTGCTGCCCCATCATGGTGTGTGCTCCCGAGGAACTGGTGGTCTGTTGGGTGCATATTGCCTGTGCCCCTCTGTCTCACCCTGGGGTGTTGGCCTGCTGTGGGCACATGTCCGCTCCTACCTCTCCACCCTGCCATCTCGCAGGACACGGCTCTGGTAGAAGGTGAAGACTTTATTTAGAAGCACAGCAGCAAGTTACAACAGCCGGGTCCGGGGCGAGCGCAGTACTAGCGGTGGGAGATGAGCCTCCCGTGGCCGCAGAGTCTCCGGTGCTGGCAGTCGCTCACTCTGAACACATTAAGTGGTTTTTTGGAGAAAGAAGAGAGATGCTTTCAGTGTCCGTGTCCATTAGGGCGTCCATATTGCATAATGGGGGGAGTTGGGCTCCTCTAGCTGCCCAGATGGGGGGGATATATGGCCGATGTGGACGGTTCTGGGGCCCCCGCTGACCCCCACTCATAGTCCGCACTGTGCACACACGGCAGTTTCGGGTTGGCTTTCTGCACCACGGATATCTGACATGTTTCAGCGTCGTAACGAGCTTCACACCATGATGGGAAGTCAATGGGGTGCTGCGTTCTGCAAAGCAAGACGGTGATGTAAGATACAGGTCTCACGGTGTGCTTCAATTACAGTGTGATCACAAACCCAGTAATCCCCCTGATCGATCCCCTCCCGATATATCCCCCTTGTACCAGTTACCACAAAGTTTAGCAATGTGTAAATATCTCTCGAGTCAGCCTCCTCTGCCGTCACTGAGATCATTGAAGGGTTTGTCCACTACTCGGACATCGGCTTCTCATTGCCCGCTCTTGGCCCCTCCTGTACTTCCCTCCCATGCTGACGCCCCCGATGTGCTCGATGTAGACGAGTCTGGAGACACTACAGCCACAGTAGTAGGTGTAAGCCTCCCTGGTCACTTTATGGAGAGATGTCTGCACCACTGGTTTCACCACAAATCAATGGAACACTCAGCTGTTAGTGACTTGGGAAAGGAGATTAGAGGGGTCTGACTTCTGGACATTGTTATTGGTCGGTGATTACACAGGAGCTGCTGGCAGCGTCTCCACACTTGTCTACATCGAGCACATTGGAGACATCACTGCTCAGTGATTACAGAGGAGGTTCCGGCAGCGTCTCAGGACTTGTCTCCATCCAGCACATTGAGCATGTCCTTAGTTAGAGGTTACACAGGAGCTGCCAGCAGAGTCTCTGCACTTGTTTCTATCCTGCACATTGGGGATGTCATTAGTCGGTGATTACACAGGAGCTGCTGGCAGCGTCTCCATCCAGCACATTGAGGATGCCATTAGTTTGTGATTACACAGGAGCTGCCGGCAGCGTCTCTGGACTTGGCTCCATCCAGCTCATTGGGGACGTCATTAGTTGGTGATTACACAGGAGCTGCCAGCAGAGTCTCTGCACTTGTTTCCATCCAGCATATTGGGGATGTCCTTAGTCAGTGATTACACAGGAGCTGCCGGCAGTGGTACCTGATGAGTTGTGTAGTTAGCCGCACAACCTGCCTCTGACAACCATTACTGACCTCAGTGACAGCAGCCGAGGCCGGAGGTGCCAGGATTTCTGCACGAGCCAGAGATTGTGATACTGTCTCCATTCCCACCATGTGTGATCTCCGTCTGTCACCACATTACCTGTGGAATTCCAGAATCTCGGCCACGACTACGTATATTCTGTGTTGTGATTCCTAAGCACCCCATGGTGCGAGGGTGCATTACTGAGCGAATGTGAGGACACGGTCCGGGCAGGCATCTTCATCCTGCCAGGGGGACATTGATGGTAGACAATGTCTCCATGACCTCATTGCTCCTCACAAGCCACAGGGGCCATCTCAGTGGTGCAGCCACAGGGGCCATCTCCGGGGTGCAGCCACAGGGGCCTTCTCCGGGGTGCAGCCGCGGGGGACATCTCCGGTGTGCAGCCGCAGGGGACATCTCAGCGGTGCAGCCACGGGGGCCATCTCCGGGGTGCAGCCGCGGGGGACATCTCCGGGGTGCAGCCGCGGGGGACATCTCCGGGGTGCAGCCGCGGGGGACATCTCCGGGGTGCAGCCGCGGGGGACATCTCCGGGGTGCAGCCGCAGGGGCCATCTCAGTGGTGCAGCCTCAGGCTCTGGGCCTCTAAAGCCTCATTCAGACCTCTGACAATTTGGATTGACTTTCACTTATAAATAAAGGAATAAAGCTTCTGTCCAGTAGTGTTAATCCCGCACTCTGCATGGACTGTACATCATGGACTCTTACACTTGTATTGGTAATTTACGTTTGTTGCTTGGATCAAAAACAGACAAGGCTCCATGAAATACAAGGATGTGAACAGCACCTAGAAGATAATGGGTGCATGTTCTGTCAATGAAAATCTCGGAGAATAAACGTACAGAGCTCCAGGACGTCTGAATGAGGCCTAAGGCAATGATTTCTATTAACGTGTAATGCAGTGTAAGATCTGTGTGAGTTCTCACATCTCGCAGCATCCTACTCCCACAGGGTGCAGACAGGTGCAGAGCTGACAGTCAAGCCCCAGCCACGATTCACCCAGCCTGTATATCCTTCCTGCGTAGCGACACGGAGCTGTAAGACAGAGGCATGAAAATCTCGTCATAGGATGCACACTTGAGGTATCTGCTCTGCTGCTCCAACAGCCTTGTCCCCTGTGCCATCTGTCCTCCCTCCACTGAAGGGTCAGGGCTCGTCCCCTGTGCCATCTGTCCTCCCTCCACTGAATGGTGTGGGCTCGTCCCCTGTGCCATCTGTCCTCCCTCCACTGAATGGTGTGGGCTCGTCCCCTGTGCCATCTGTCCTCCATCCACTGAATGGTGTGGGCTGGTCCCCTGTGCCATCTGTCCTCCCTCCACTGAATGGTGTGGGCTCGTCCCCTGTGCCATCTGTCCTCCCTCCACTGAATGGTGTGGGCTCGTCCCCTGTGCCATCTGTCCTCCCTCCACTGAAAGGTCAGGGCTCGTCCCCTGTGCCATCTGTCCTCCCTCCAATGAATGGTCAGGGCTCGTCCCCTGTGCCATCTGTCCTCCCTCCACTGAATGGTATGGGCTCGTCCCCTGTGCCATCTGTCCTCCCTCCACTGAATGGTGTGGGCTCGTGCCATCTGTCCTCCATCCACTAAATGGTGTGGGCTGGTCCCCTGTGCCATCTGTCCTCCCTCCACTGAATGGTGTGGGCTCGTCCCCTGTGCCATCTGTCCTCCCTCCACTGAATGGTGTGGGCTCGTCCCCTGTGCCATCTGTCCTCCCTCCACTGAATGGTCAGGGCTCGTCCCCTGTGCCATCTGTCCCCCCTCCACTGAATGGTCAGGGCTCGTCCCCTGTGCCATCTGTCCTCCCTCCACTGAAGGGTCAGGGCTGGTCCCCTGTGCCATCTGTCCTCCCTCCACTGAATGGTGTGGGCTCGTCCCCTGTGCCATCTGTCCTCCATCCACTGAATGGTGTGGGCTCGTCCCCTGTGCCATCTGTCATCCCTCCACTGAATGGTGTGGGCTGGTCCCCTGTGCCATCTGTCCTCCCTCCACTGAATGGTGTGGGCTGGTCCCCTGTGCCATCTGTCCTCCACTGAATGGTGTGGGCTGGTCCCCTGTGCCATCTGTCCTCCCTCCACTGAATGGTGTGGGCTCGTCCCCTGTGCCATCTGTCCTCCATCCACTGAATGGTGTGGGCTCGTCCCCTGTGCCATCTGTCCTCCCTCCACTGAATGGTGTGGGCTCGTCCCCTGTGCCATCTGTCCTCCATCCACTGAATGGTGTGGGCTCGTCCCCTGTGCCATCTGTCATCCCTCCACTGAATGGTGTGGGCTGGTCCCCTGTGCCATCTGTCCTCCCTCCACTGAATGGTGTGGGCTGGTCCCCTGTGCCATCTGTCCTCCACTGAATGGTGTGGGCTGGTCCCCTGTGCCATCTGTCCTCCACTGAATGGTGTGGGCTCGTCCCCTGTGCCATCTGTCCTCCATCCACTGAATGGTGTGGGCTCATCCCCTGTGCAATCTGTCATCCCTCCACTGAATGGTGTGGGCTGGTCCCCTGTGCAATCTGTCATCCCTCCACTGAATGGTGTGGGCTGGTCCCCTGTGCCATCTGTCCTCCCTCCACTGAATGGTGTGGGCTGGTCCCCTGTGCCATCTGTCCTCCCTCCACTGAATGGTCAGGGCTTGTCCCCTGTGCCATCTGTCCTCCCTCCACTGAATGGTGTGGGCTGGTCCCCTGTGCCATCTGTCCTCCCTCCACTGAATGGTGTGGGCTAGTCCCCTGTGCCATCTGTCCCCCCTCCACTGAAGGGTCAGGGATCGTCCCCTGTGCCATCTCCTCCCTCCACTGAAGGGTCGGGGCTCCTCCCCTGTGCCATCTGTTCTCCCTCCACTGAATGGTCCGGCGTCAGCCCCTGTGCCGTCTGTTCCCCCTCGACTGGTTTGGGGTCCTCCCCTGTGCCATCTGTCCCCCCTCTACTGAATGATGTGGGCTCCTCTGTGCCATCTGTCCCCCCTCCACTGAATGGTGTGGGCTGGTCCCCTGTGCCATCTGTCCCCCCTCCACTGAATGGTGTGGGCTGGTCCCCTGTGCCATCTGTCCTCCATCCACTGAAGGGTCAGGGCTCGTCCCCTGTGCCATCTGTCCTCCCTCCACTGAATGGTGTGGGCTGGTCTCCTGTGCCATCTGTCCTCCATCCACTGAAGGATCAGGGCTCGTCCCCTGTGCCATCTGTCCTCCCTCCACTGAATGGTGTGGGCTGGTCCCCTGTGCCATCTGTCCTCCCTCCACTGAATGGTCAGGGCTCGTCCCCTGTGCCATCTGTCCTCCCTCCACTGAAAGGTGTGGGCTGGTCCCCTGTGCCATCTGTCCTCCCTCCACTGAATGGTGTGGGCTGGTCCCCTGTGCCATCTGTCCTCCCTCCACTGAATGGTGTGGGCTGGTCCCCTGTGCCATCTGTCCTCCCTCCACTGAATGGTGTGGGCTGGTCCCCTGTGCCATCTGTCCTCCCTCCACTGAATGGTGTGGGCTGGTCCCCTGTGCCATCTGTCCTCCCTCCACTGAATGGTGTGGGCTGGTCCCCTGTGCCATCTGTCCTCCCTCCACTGAATGGTGTGGGCTCGTCCCCTGTGCCATCTGTCCCCCCTCCACTGAAGGGTCAGGGATCGTCCCCTGTGCCATCTGTCCCCCCTCCACTGAAGGGTCAGGGATCGTCCCCTGTGCCATCTGTCCTCCCTCCACTGAAGGGTCGGGGCTCCTGCCCTGTGCCATCTGTTCTCCCTCCACTGAATGGTCCGGCGTCATCCCCTGTGCCGTCCGTTCCCCCTCAACTGGTTTGGGGTCCTCCCCTGTGCCATCTGTCCCCCCTCTACTGAATGATGTGGGCTCCTCTGTGCCATCTGTCCCCCCTCCACTGAATGGTGTGGGCTGGTCCCCTGTGCCATCTGTCCCCCCTCCCCTGAATGGTGTGGGCTGGTCCCCTGTGCCATCTGTCCCCCCTCCACTGAATGGTGTGGGCTGGTCCCCTGTGCCATCTGTCCCCCCTCCACTGAATGGTGTGGGCTCGTCCCCTGTGCCATCTGTCCTCCCTCCACTGAAAGGTGTGGGCTCGTCCCCTGTGCCATCTGTCCTCCCTCCACTGAATGGTGTGGGCTGGTCCCCTGTGCCATCTGTCCTCCCTCCACTGAATGGTGTGGGCTCGTCCCCTGTGCCATCTGTCCTCCCTCCACTGAATGGTGTGGGCTCGTCCCCTGTGCCATCTGTCCTCCCTCCACTGAATGGTGTGGGCTCGTCCCCTGTGCCATCTGTCCTCCCTCCACTGAATGGTGTGTTCTCGTCCCCTGTGCCATCTGTCCTCCCTCCACTGAATGGTGTGGGCTCCTCCCCTGTGCCATCTGTCCTCCCTCCACTGAATGGTGTGGGCTTCTCCCCTGTGCCATCTGTCCTCCCTCCACTGAATGGTGTGGGCTGGTCCCCTGTGCCATCTGTCCCCCTTCCACTGAATGGTGTGGGCTTGTCCCCTGTGCCATCTGTCCTCCCTCCACTGAATGGTGTGGGCTTCTCCCCTGTGCCATCTGTCCTCCCTCCACTGAATGGTGTGGGCTCGTCCCCTGTGCCATCTGTCCTCCATCCACTGAATGGTGTGGGCTTCTCCCCTGTGCCATCTGTCCTCCCTCCACTGAATGGTGTGGGCTGGTCCCCTGTGCCATCTGTCCTCCCTCCACTGAATGGTGTGGGCTTCTCCCCTGTGCCATCTGTTCTCCCTCCACTGAATGGTGTGGGCTCGTCACCTGTGCCATCTGTCCTCCATCCACTGACTGGTGTGGGCTTCTCCCCTGTGCCATCTGTCCTCCCTCCACTGAATGGTGTGTGCTGGTCCCCTGTGCCATCTGTCCTCCATCCACTGAAGGGTCAGGGCTGGTCCCGTGCCATCTGTCCTCCCTCCACTGAATGGTGTGGGCTCGCCCCAGTGCCATCTGTCCTCCACTGAATGGTCGGGGCATGTCCCCTGTGCCATCTGTCCTCCACTGAATGGTGTGGGCTGGTCCCCTGTGCCATCTGTCCTCCCTCCACTGAATGGTGTGGGCTCGTCCCCTGTGCCATCTGTCCTCCATCCACTGACTGGTGTGGGCTTCTCCCCTGTGCCATCTGTCCTCCCTCCACTGAATGGTGTGGGCTGGTCCCCTGTGCCATCTGTCCTCCACTGAATGGTCGGGGCTCGTCCCCTGTGCCATCTGTCCTCCACTGAATGGTGTGGGCTGGTCCCCTGTGCCATGTGTCCTCCCTCCACTGAATGGTGTGGACTCATCCCCTGTGCCATCTGTCCTCCATCCACTGAATGTTTGGGGCTCGCCCGTGCCGTCCATTCTCCCTCCACTGAATTGTCTTGGCTCCCACACAGGGTCAGGACTCATCACCACAAGTCTCGTGACCAGAACACTTAGTTGTATGGGTCATTATTAGTGATGAGCGAGTATACTAGTTCCTCGGGTTTTCCTGAGCACGCTCGGGTGATCTCCGACTATTTATAACTGCGCGGAGATTAAGTTTTCATTGCCTCAGCAGCATGATTTACAGCTATTAGCCAGCCCGAGTACATGTGGGGGTTGCCTGGTTGCTAGGGAATTTCCACATGTACGCTTCCTCAACGGCATGATTTACAGCTATTAGCCAGGCTATGAAAACTTAATCTCCGAGCAGTCATAAATACTCGGGGATCACCCGAGCAATGAGTCATCACTAGTCATTATCACTCATACCACAGCAGAATTGTGAGTGCAGCTCTAGAGGAGGCTTAAGGATGAGATTTCAAGTAACAGCAGAATAGTGAGTGCAGCTCTGGAAGATAAGATAGCAATTAACAGCAGAATAGTGACTGCAGCTCTGGAGGATAAGATGTGATGTAACAGCAGAATAGTGAGTGCAGCTCTGGGGGATAAGATAGCAAGTAACAGCAGAATAGTGACTGCAGCTCTGGAGGATAAGATATCAAGTAACAGCAGAATAGTGACTGCAGCTCTGGAGGATAAGACAGGATGTAACAGCAGAATAGTGACTGCAGCTCTGGAGGATAATCCATGATGCAACAAAATATTGACTGCACCTCTGGATGATAAGATGCGATGTAACAGCAGAATAGTGATTGGAGCTCTGGAGGATAAGACACCATGTAACAGCAGAATAGTGACTGCAGCTCTGGAGGAGACTGTAGGCTAAGACATGATGTAACAGCAGAATAGTGACTGCAGCTCTGGAGGATAAGATAGCAAGTAACAGCAGAATAGTGACTGCAGCTCTGGAGGATAAGACATGATGTAACAGCAGAATAGTGACTGCAGCTCTGGAGGATAAGATGTGATGTAACAGCAGAATAGTGAGTGCAGCTCTGGGGGATAAGATAGCAAGTAACAGCAGAATAGTGACTGCAGATCTGGAGGATAAGATGTGATGTAACAGCAGAATAGTGACTGCAGCTCTGGAGGATAAGATGTGATGTAACAGCAGAATAGTGAGTGCAGCTCTGGGGGATAAGATAGGGGATAAGATAGCAAGTAACAGCAGAATAGTGACTGCAGCTCTGGAAGATAAGATATCAAGTAACAGCAGAATAGTGACTGCAGCTCTGGAGGATAAGACAGGATGTAACAGCAGAATAGTGACTGCAGCTCTGGAGGATAATCCATGATGCAACAAAATATTGACTGCACCTCTGGATGATAAGATGCGATGTAACAGCAGAATAGTGACTGGAGCTCTGGAGGATAAGACACCATGTAACAGCAGAATAGTGACTGCAGCTCTGGAGGATAAGACACGATGTAACAGCATTATATTGACTGCAGCTCTGGAGGATAAGATAGCAAGTAACAGCAGAATAGTGACTGCAGCTCTGGAGGATAAGACATGATGTAACAGCAGAATAGTGACTGCAGCTCTGGAGGATAAGATGTGATGTAACAGCAGAATAGTGAGTGCAGCTCTGGGGGATAAGATAGCAAGTAACAGCAGAATAGTGACTGCAGCTCTGGAAGATAAGATATCAAGTAACAGCAGAATAGTTACTGCAGCTCTGGAAGATAAGATATCAAGTAACAGCAGAATAGTGACTGCAGCTCTGGAGGATAATTCATGATGCAACAAAATATTGACTGCACCTCTGGATGATAAGATGCGATGTAACAGCAGAATAGTGACTGGAGCTCTGGAGGATAAGACACGATGTAACAGCATTATATTGACTGCAGCTCTGGAGGATAAGACACCATGTAACAGCAGAAGTGACCACAGCTCTGGAGGTTACTGGATGTTAAGACACTATGTAACAGCAGAATAGTGATTGCAGCTCTGGAATACACAGTAGGTTAAGACCTAGATGTAACAGAATAGTGACTACGGCTCTGGGAATAAGATATGATGTAACAGCAGAATAGTGACTGCAGCTCTGGAGGATGACATATGATGTGACTGCAGCTCTGGGGGATAAGATATGATGTAACAGCAGAATAGTGGCTGCAGCTCTGGGGGATAATGCATGATGTAACAGAATAGTGACCGTAGCTCTGGAGGATAAGACACCATGTAACAGCAGAAGAGTGACTGCAGCTCTGGAGGATAAGACATGATGTAACAGCAGAATAGCGAGTGCAGCTCTGGAGGAGACTGTAGGCTAAGACATGATGTAACAGCAGAATAGTGACTGCAGCTCTGGAGGATAAGACACGATGTAACAGCATTATATTGACTGCAGCTCTGGAGGATAAGACACCATGTAACAGCAGAAGTGACCACAGCTCTGGAGGTTACTGGATGCTAAGACACTATGTAACAGCAGAATAGTGATTGCAGCTCTGGAATACACAGTAGGTTAAGACCTAGATGTAACAGAATAGTGACTACGGCTCTGGGAATAAGATATGATGTAACATCCTCCAGAGCTGCAGTCACTATTCTGATGTTACATCATATCTTATTCCCAGAGCCGTAGTCACTATTCTGTTACATCTAGGTCTTAACCTACTGTGTATTCCAGAGCTGCAATCACTATTCTGCTGTTACATAGTGTCTTAGCATCCAGTAACCTCCAGAGCTGTGGTCACTTCTGCTGTTACATGGTGTCTTATCCTCCAGAGCTGCAGTCAATATAATGCTGTTACATCGTGTCTTATCCTCCAGAGCTGCAGTCACTATTCTGATGACATATGATGTGACTGCAGCTCTGGGGGATAAGATATGATGTAACAGCAGAATAGTGGCTGCAGCTCTGGGGGATAAGATATGATGTAACGGCAGAATAGTGACTCCAGCTCTGGAGGATAATGCATGATGTAACAGAATAGTGACCGTAGCTCTGGAGGATAAGACACCATGTAACAGCAGAAGAGTGACTGCAGCTCTGGAGGTTACTGGAGGATAAGACATGATGTAACAGCAGAATAGTGACTGCAGCTCTGGAGGATAAGACACGATGTAACAGCAGAATAGTGACTGCAGCTCTGGAGGATAAGACATGATGTAACAGCAGAATAGTGAGTGCAGCTCTGGAGGATAAGACACGATGTTACAGCAGAATAGTGAGTGCAGCTCTGGAGGATAATGCATGATGTAACAGAATAGTGAGTGCAGCTCTGGAGTGCAGGATGTAGGTTGATGGGGGCTCCAGCTGTGATGTACAGAGGGGCTGCAGGTACTCACTTTTAGCTTGGAAGTAGCAGCGACTCTGCGCACATGGAGGCAGCAGGCAGAGGAGCAGAGCCAGGACGGGCAGAGCAGAGGGCACCATGGCTGCGGACACTCGGCTCCGACTTTCTTGGCCGCTTGTGGTTTCTTATTCTTTTGCTCTCAGATATTTATATGTTTTTGGGGCCAGAACCTGGAAATCCCATAAAACTCATTTCCTGATTTAAAAGGCAGAAAAACAAACCCCAGAAGAAGGCGCTTTTGTGTTTAACAAGGTGTGAAAATGTGATTCAGTCACTGAGGGGGTCTGTGCCGGAGCTGTGTTATATGGGGGTCTGTGCCGGAGCTGTGTTATATGGGGGTCTGTGCCGGAGCTGGCACCGGTCCTGAAGGAACCTCGCAGGTCCTGTAGTCAGGGCAGTGGGTCACTGAGGGTGTGATGGTCACCTGTCCTCTCCCCGGAGCCACAGCCCCAGAAGGAGGCCAGGCAGTGTTATATGGAGGTCCTGGCCCCGCAGGCGCTGTGTTATATGGGGGTCCTGTAGTCAGGGCAGTGGGTCACTGAGCGTGTGACGGTCACCTGTCCTCTCCCCGGAGCCAGAAGGAGGCCAGGCAGTGTTATATGGGGGTCCTGGGCCCCGCAGGTGCTGTGTTATATGGGGGTCCTGTAGTCAGGGCAGTGGGTCACTGAGCGTGTGACGGTCACCTGTCCTCTCCCCGGAGCCAGAAGGAGGCCAGGCAGTGTTATATGGGGGTCCTGGGCCCCGCAGGTGCTGTGTTATATGGGGGTCCTGTGGTCAGAGCAGCCGGTCATTGAGCGTGTGACGGTCACCTGTCCTCTCCCCGGAGCCACAGCCCCAGAAGGAGGCCAGGCAGTGTTATATGGGGGTCCTGGGCCCCGCAGGCGCTGTGTTATATGGGGGTCCTGGGCCCCGCAGGTGCTGTGTTATATAGGGGTCCTGTGGTCAGAGCAGCCGGTCACTGAGCGTGTGACGGTCACCTGTCCTCTGCCCCGGAGCCAGAAGGAGGCCAGGCAGTGTTATATGGGGGTCCTGGGCCCCGCAGGTGCTGTGTTATATGGGGGTCCTGTAGTCTGGGCAGTGGGTCACTGAGCGTGTGACGGTCACCTGTCCTCTCCCCGGAGCCACAGCCCCAGAAGGAGGCCAGGCAGTGTTATATTGGGGTCCTGGGCCCCACAGGCGCTGTGTTATATGGGGGTCCTGGCCCCGCAGGTGCTGTGTTATATGGGGGTCCTGTGGTCAGAGCAGCCGGACACTGAGCGTGTGACGGTCACCTGTCCTCTGCCCCGGAGCCACAGCCCCAGAAGGAGGCCAGGCAGTGTTATATGGAGGTCCTGGGCCCCGCAGGCGCTGTGTTATATAGGCGTCCTGTGGTCAGAGCAAATCCTTGATGTCCCTCATGTCATTTGTCATGAGGAGCTGTGAGCTAGCAATCACACCTGTCTTTATGTAAAATGGCAGTGACAGCTATGTGAAGCAGATTAATTAAACTGCAAGGATTTCTCTTTATGTCCAGGTAACTTCAAAGGAAGTCTATTGCCCCCACAGAGAGACAGGAAAAGGTAATTAGGATCCCAGTGGACCAAAGAAGATCTTGCACCCTGGCCGGGGGGTGCAGAGTACACACAGCGGATTAAAAGAGTATTCCTACAGGTGGGGGGTGCAGAGTACATACAGCAGGTTACAGGACAGTACTCCCACAGGCACATGGTACTGAGTACATGCAACAGCTTAAAGGACAGTTGTTATTGACTGATCTGAGTTGGATTAGTGATGTTGCAACTATTAGGGGCAGCACCAGCAGGTAGTGTAGTCAGGGAATCACCACAAGTCGGTACACAGAGCAGCAGTATAGTTGGGAGGATAATCAGGAATCGTATTCAGGATATAACCAGAAGTCGGTTCACGGAGCAGCAGTGTAGATGAGAAGGATAAGCACGGTTCGTAGTAAGGAGATAGCAGAGGTTGGTACATTGAGCAGCAGTGTAGTTGGGAGGATAAGCAGGTAACGTAGTCAGGATATAGCCAGAGGTCGGTACACAGAGCAGCAGTATAGTTGGGAGGATAAGCAGGTAATGTAGTCAGGATATAGCCAGAGGTCAGTACACGGAGCAGCAGTATAGTTGGGAGGATAAGCAGGAATCATAGTCAGGATATAGCCAGAGGTCAGTACGCGGAGCAGCAGTATAGTTGGGAGGATAAGCAGGTAACGTAGTCAGGATATAGCCAGAGGTCGGTACACAGAGCAGCAGTATAGTTGGGAGGATAAGCAGGTAACGTAGTCAGGATATAGCTAGAGGTTGGTACATGGAGGAGCAGTGTAGTTGGGAGTATAAGAAGTTAATGTAGTCAGGATAAAGCCAGAGGTTGGTACACGCAGCAGCAGCAGTGTAGTTGGGAGGATAAGCAGGAATCATAGGATAAACCAGAGGTCGGTACACGGAGCAGCAGTATAGTTGGGAGGATAAGCAGGAATCATAGTCAGGATATAGCCAAAGGTTGGTACACGCAGCAGCAGCAGTGTAGTTGGGAGGATAAGCAGGAATCATAGGATAAACCAGAGGTTGGTGCACGGAGCAGCAGTGTAGTTGGGAGTATAAGCAGGTAATGTAGGCAGGATATAGCCAGAGGTCGGTACACAGAGCAGCAGTATAGTTGGGAGGATAAGCAGGTAACGTAGTCAGGATATAGCTAGAGGTTGGTACATGGAGGAGCAGTGTAGTTGGGAGTATAAGAAGTTAATGTAGTCAGGATAAAGCCAGAGGTTGGTACACGCAGCAGCAGCAGTGTAGTTGGGAGGATAAGCAGGAATCATAGGATAAACCAGAGGTTGGTGCACGGAGCAGCAGTGTAGTTGGGAGGATAAGCAGGTAACATAGTCAGGATATAGCCAGAGGTCGGTACACAGAGCAGCAGTATAGTTGGGAGGATAAGCAGGAATCAGTCAGGATATAGCCAGAGGTTGGTACACGGAGCAGCAGTGTAGTTGGGAGTATAAGCAGGTAATGTAGGCAGGATATAGCCAGAGGTCGGTACATGGAGCAGCAGTGTAGTTGGGAGGACAAGCAGGTAACATAGTCAGTATATAGCCAGAGGTCAGTACGCGGAGCAGCAGTATAGTTGGGAGGATAAGCAGGTAACGTAGTCAGGATATAGCCAGAGGTTGGTACACAGAGCAGCAGTGTAGTTGGGAGGATAAGCAGGAATCATAGTCAGGATATAACCAGAAGTTGGTGCACGGAGCAGCAGTGTAGTTGGGAGTATAAGCAGGTAACGTAGGCAGGATATAGCCAGAGGTCAGTACACGGAGCAGCAGTGTAGTTGGGAGGATAAGCAGGAATCGCAGTCAGAAAATCGCCAGACACGATACACGATAGCAGCAGTAGAGTCTTGAGGATAAGCAGCAGGAGGAAAGAAGCTCGACTAAAGGTTGGGAGCTCAATAATCTCACCTGGAAGTAAGTACAGTGCCAGGTTTAAGTAGGGTGTTCAATCAGATCCCAAGGTTGAGCCATTCAGGAACTCAGGGTGGAGCCAACCAGGAACTCATGGTGGAGACCACCAAGAACAATACAGGTACTAGTATCTGATTTAGCAAGGAACTGTCGCACGAGCTGAATGGCTCAGATGAAAGCTGCTGCCTGGTGCACAAAAACTGCTGGGTTTGAATTCTGACAACAGTACTCTCAAAAGCGGGGGTGCAAAGTTCACATAGTGGCTTAAAGGATAGTACTCCCACAGGAGGATGGTGCACTGTACATACAGCGGCTTAAAGGACAATAGTCCCACAAGCAGGTGATGCAGTGTACATACAGCATATTAAGACAGTACTCCCACAGACGGGAGTGCAGAATACACGCTCCGGCTTGAAGGACACTACTCCCACAGGCAAGGGTTGCAGAGTCCACACAGTGGCTTACAGAACAGTACTCCCACAGGTTGGGGGTTCAGAGTACACATAGCAGCTTTTAAGGACAGTACTACCACATGCAAGAGGCTGCAAAGTACACACAGTGACATATAGGACAGTACTACCACAGGCGGGGGTGCATAGTACACACAACGGCTTAAAGGACTGTACTTCCACAGGCAGGTCTGCAGAGTATACACAGCATTTTAAAGGACAGTACTCCAACAGGCAGAGGGTGTAGAGTACACACAGCGGCTTTTAGCACAGTACTCACACAGGCAGAGGGTGCAGAGTACACACTGCAGCTATTAACACAGTCCTCCCACAAACTGGGTGCAGAGTACACACAGTGGCTTTTAGAACAGTATTCCTAGAGGGAGGGAATACAGAGTACACACAGTGGCTTTTACTACAGTACTCCCACAGGCGGGGCTGCAGAGTTCACACAACGTTTTAAAGGACAGTACTCTGACATGAAGAGGGTGCAGAGTACACACAGTGGCTTTTAGCACAGTAGTCACACAGGCAGGTGCAGAGCATAGCATTTTAAAGGACAGTACTCCAACAGGCGGGGGTGCAGAGTACACACATAGTGGCTTAAAGTACAGTACTCCTACAGGCAGAGGGTGAAAAGTACATTCAGTGGCTTTTAGCACAGTATTCCTACAGGGAGGGGGTGCAGAGTACACCCAGTGGCTTTTAGCACAGTACTCCCAGAGGCGGGTGGTGCAGAGTACTCCCACAGAGAGGGGTGCAGCGTACACACAGCGGCTTTTAGCATAGTACTCCCACAGGCGGATGATGCAGAGTACACATAGTGGCTTTTAGTATAGTACTCCCACAGGCAGGGGGTGCAGAGTACACAAAGCATTGTGTTTGCAGTCAGAATCTGTCTCACTCCAGATGTATCCTATCGCTACACTAATGAGAGCGTAATGGCGGTGGCACTCGTGATCTTCACAGGAATTTTTGGAATGTGGAAGGGAAAAATAAACATTTACTTTTCTTTCACAAAAAATTTCCTTTAGACCTTTTTATTTTTTTACTTTCACAAGGGTAACATTAGAAAATGGACCATAGAATTTGTTGTGCAATTTCTCCTGAGTACTCCGATATCCCATATGCGGGGGAATACTACTGTTTGGGCACAGGATAGGTTCTCGGAAGGGAAAGAGCGCCATTTCACTTTTTGAATGCAGGGCCGCCATCAGGGCATTACAGCCGTGACTGGCGTATGGGGCCCGGTGGGCAGAGGGGGCCCGCACCGGGCCCCCTCTCATCTGCTCACCGGGCCCCTATCGGCAGCCGCAGGCTGAACCGGGCCCTTAGCGGCGGCCGGCGCTGCAGCTGTTTAACGCTATTGACGTGCGGGCCCGCGCCCGCACGTCAATAGTTAACAGCTGCCAGCTGAGGCTGGCAGCTGACGTCAGCCGCAGCGTGCATGTCGCCGGCGTCTGACGTCATTGTCAGTCGCCGGCGAGTGCACGCTTCAGCTGCGTGGAGAGAGCAGGAGCGCGGCAGGTAAGCAGAACTTTTTTTTTTTTAATTTTATTTTGAGCGGCGGTCCGGGGGGCCCAGGGCAGAACGCTGGACACACTGGGGCAGAACGCTGGACACACTGGGGCAGAACGCTGGACACACTGGGGCAGAACGCTGGACACATTGGGCAGAACGCTGGACACACTGGGGCAGAAAGCTCGACACACTGGGGCAGAATGCTGGACACACTGGGGCAGAAAGCTGGACACTGGGGCAGAAAGCTGGACACACGGGGGCAGAACGCTGGAGACACGGGGGCATGACTGGAGACACGGGGGCATGACTGGAGACACGGGGGCATGACTGGAGACAGATGGGGCATGACTGGAGACAGATGGGGCATGACTGGAGACAGATGGGGCATGACTGGAGACAGAGGGGGCATGACTGGAGACGGGGCATGATTGGAGACGGGGCAGAATGGTGATACGGGCATGATTGGAGACACTGGAGGCAGGATTGGAGACAGATGGGGCAGGATGGATACTCATTAGGGCAGGATGGGAGAACATATGGCTGACGCCAGGAATGAGACACACGGGGGCTAGGATGGCGAATATTATTACCATAGGAGCTAATTAAGGGATATTATTACTGCAGTGATGTATTTATTTTATTTTTTGAGTACACTGTTTTAAATGCAGGGGCGGTCCTATTACTGTGAGAGTGACACTATGTCGCCTTCTTCATGTGGTGTAATGTAGAAGTTGGGAAAATTAAGTAATGTGTTCTGCAAGTGGAACTCGAGATAACTGTGTTATTTCCTGCAGAGACGAGTCCTGGCTGGATGAAGTGATGGCGGTCTGTGCTGGATGAAAGATGAAGGACTTCACCTAGAGACGTCACTGGTGAGTCAGTGTGTTACCTATACACTGACACTATACACTGTATACTATATACAGAGCTCCTGTGTATAATGTCACTGGTGATCACTGTATTACCTGTACACAGACACTGCATACTAAGTACAGATCTCTTGTGTATAATGGCACTTATGGTGATAGTATTGTGGGTTTTTTTTTATTATTGATCAGTATTGTAGTATTCAGTCACTATGTGGTGGTAATATGTGGTCTGGTCATGATGTTGTGGTATTTGTTCCTTGTATTTGATATTATTCGATCACTGTGGTGGTAATATGTCATCTGGTCATGGTGTGGCGGTATTTGTGCCTTGTAGATAGTATTATAGGTCACTGTGGTGATAATTTGGTGTCTGGTCATGGTGCTGTGGTATTTGCTCCTTGTATGTGATATTATAGGTAATTTTAAAAATTGAAAAATAAATAAAAATATACCTAAATTGTATTGCATATTTTAACAAATATTTAATAGGTTACAGTAGAGTAGGTCCTGGCCAAAAGTGTCTACCTTGTCATTTTGGTGGCTTAAAAAAATCTTTTCGCCAAAACAAAAGCTGCCGGCTATATGTGTGATCTGGTGATGGGAACTGTCAATGTGTGATAGGTGAGAAGTGGAGATTTTCCAAGAGAGAGCGGTGGGACTGTGGACAGTTTGAGGGGTGGAGCATGGAGCCTGGGCGGAGTCTCAAGGGGGCCCCGGAAATTTTGCCAGTATGGAGCCCCGAAATTTCTAGTGGCAGCCCTGTTTGAATGTAAAATTTGCTGGCATAATTAGTAGTTGCCATGTCACGTTTGGAGAGCCCCTGATGTACCTAAATAGTGGAAACTCCCCACAAGTGACACCATTTTGGAAACTAGACTCCCCAGGGAACCTATCTAGATGTGTATTGAGCACCTTTAACCCACAGGTGCTTCACAGAAGTTTATAATGTAGAGCCGTGAAAATAAAAAAATATCACATTTTTCCCAGATAAAACTTTTTTAGCTCCATAGTTTGCATTTTATAAGGGTTGTCACAATAATGTAAAAATGACATGTTCTGAGTAATTTTCTAGAAGGCTCCATGGTTCCAGACACATGCTGCAGATTCGACCCCCCTCTTTTCCCCACACAGCAGCACCTAGCAGCTATGCCTCTGCCTGTCAGCTCTGTGTAATTCTAAGCCACTCTTTTTCCCTCCCTCAGGAATGTGTTTGCAGCTGTGAAACCGAAAGTAAAGAATAGCTACGCATGGCAATCCCTTTGTGTAGCTACAGTGGTCATTTAAGACCAATTATATCAAAACAGGTTATTCACAGAAATAAGCAGTTCATATTTCTGGAAACCGCAAGGACAGGGATCCCAACCGGTGGGTTTTGGGAGCTCAGCGCTTAGCAGAAATTGAGAAACACGTTACTACTTAACCAGGTCTCATAGCCAAGACGTGTTTATACTTAAATGAACCCCCAGGTCTTGCTGAGCATAGTAATAACTTTGTCTTTCTTCTACGAGGTTCATAAGCCAAGATATGTGTAGAAATAGCTTTTCATAATTTTAAGAAATGGGAGTATTCGGCCTCTGAGTGAGGTCACCACAGGGGGAGTGCCTTGGTTTTGGGCAAACGGATAAGTGAGTGAGACCTCAGTTTTCACTAGCCTTTGTCCGGGGAATGAGCTGAGAGTCACATCTGCGATGCACTGGGACAAACACTGTACTGTACTGTGTACGTATGCACTAACATCTTTAATGGACTCCCTCGTTTAGTGCCTCGCAAACTCCGGCGCCTTATATTTACTGGACTGGTACAAGCGGTTGCATCCCGCTATCCTGTTTGCTGTGATTTACTATATAGAGCTGAGGACCTCGTTACTATTGCAGGAATATCTGGGTTAGTTCTGTTTACATCTCTGTTTGGATTAAATACATCTTTTGCCACAACTTTGCTCTCAGACTGGCTTTATCCCATGCTATCAGATTCCGTAGTACCCATATAATTATTACAGCGCCTGAGCACCTGCCGCAGATGCTCGAGGTTATCCTCCCAGGTGGGACTGAAGACAGCATTGTCATCCATGTACGCCACCACGCACCTCTCCAGTTCCTGGAGCAGGTGGTTGACCATCCACTGGAAAGTGGCAGGAGCATTCTTCATGCCAAAAGGCATGACCGTGGACTCGTACAGTCCAAAGGGGATGATAAAACAGCTCCTCAGTGCGTGGCATTGGGTGTACATCGGAGGCCGTTATGGCTTTGAGCCCCTGTAGTCCATACAGAACCAGGTGGTCTGATCCTTCTTTGGCACCAGGTGAGGCCCACGTGCTCTTAGACCATTTAATCACCCCCAACTTCAGCATCTCATCAACCTCCTGGAGCATAAAGTGCTGCACCTCGTCCGAGATCCGATAGGATGGTTGCCGGATTGGGGTGTGGTCCCCAGTGTTCACTTTGTGGACCGCTACCTCAGTTCTTCCAAGCATGTTGGTAAACATGACATGGAAACATTTTAGCACTGTTCACAGCTGAGACCGCGGGCGTGCGGTTAGCAAGGCGCTTACTTCCACGTCCTCAATGGACCCGCCAGCCTAGGCTTGGGCCAGCATGTCCAGGAGGGGGGTCTTCCTCCTCATCTTCGGGCAGGTTGCAGACTCGTCGGACACAGGCTCCACGTTCTTGATGAATCTTCATCATATTGACGTGGAGGGCCTTTAGCCTACACCGAGTGTGGTCAAGAGTGACCACGTAGGTGACTGGGTTGAGCTTTTGGTGTATGACGTACGGGTCTTCCCAGGCCGCCTGAAGCTTGTCTTTTGGAACGGGGACCAGCACCCACACCTTCTGACCCACCTTGTAGGTCCGCTCTCGGGCGTTCTGGTCTTACTAATGCTTCCGATCAGCCTGGGCCTGGGCCTGCCCCATGTTGTCATGCACCAACTGCGTGAAGGTCTGCATCTTGTCACGGAAGCACATGACATACTTCACAATGGACATTCCAGGAGGGCTCAGCTCATCTTCCCAGGATTCCCTTACCAACCCAAGGGGTCCCCGGACTCGCCTGCTGTACAGGAGCTCGAAGGGGAGAACCCCATTGAGGTCTGCGGAATTTCTCGGTAAGCAAATAGCAGGTGTGGGAGGTACCATTCCCAGTCACATCCCTGGGACTCAACCAGTATTTTTAGCATCTGTTTGAGGGTACCGTTGAATCGCTCACACAAACCGTTGGTTTGGGGATGATACGCGCTCGATACCAGATACTGCACCTGCATTTTCTTACAGAGCTCCTACATGAAGCGAGACATAAACAGAGTCTCCAGAACACCCGTGTAACAACCGTGCTGGCATCACTGCATGTCCTCCCATCCCCCACCTGCATTACACTCAAACTCGCTTCTCTGGGCCTTGTTGTGACTTCTCTCTGCTGCCAGCTCCATGCTGTGTGCCTCATGTCTGCTGCTTGCTCTGTGCATGCTCTGTCTGTGCATAGGGGGGCGGCGCCGGCAACTCCTGTGTCTTATTGAGACTGTGTGCACCTTGCTAAGGTGTCCCCGGTCAATCGCCATGAGGCTTCCTGTATTTAAGACACCCCCACCCATTGGTGGGGGCCTGTGCAACTTACTCCCTCAGTCAGTTCTTAGCTGCTGAGGTGCCAGGCCCTGTCTGTTACTCTTAGGGGGGCGTTGTGCCCTGGTCTCTGTCCTGTGTTTGCCACACAATGGGACGTAGTACCCTGGCTTGTGTCCTTGTGTAGCCACCCAGTGGGGCTTCGTACCCTGGCCTATGTCCGCCACCTAGAGGGGTGTCGTACCCTGGCTTGTGTCCGTGTTTCTGTGCCTTGTCCCGTTCCTGACTCTGTCTTAGCCTAGTCCCGTTCCTGTGTCCGTTTATATCCCTGCCTTGGTTTGCTTTCTCTGCTGTGCGTACTCTGTGTCTTGCTTTGCTCTGCTCTGCACTCTGTGTCTTGCTTTGCTCTGCTTTCGGCTCTGGTCTCTGCGACCTTTCTTTGCTGCTTGCTCTGCATTCTGTGACCTTGCTCTGCACTCTGTGGTTTTGCACTCAGCTCTGCACTCTGTGGCTATGCTCTCGGCTCTACTCTCTGTAGCTTTGCTTTGCACTCTGACTTTGCTCGCGGCAAATTTTAGACCACACCTCTGGCCACACCCATTTCACAACTAGTCACGCCCCAACCACACCCATTTAGCACTTCTGATCACAATGTTTCATAAACAATAATTATAAACAAAAAAAAATATGGCCACACATGACGCTCCATACTGTATAATGGCCACACATGACGCTCCATACTGTATAATGGCCACACATGACGCTCCATACTGTATAATGGCCCCAAATGATGCTGCGAAAAGTGTACTGGCCCCACGTGATGCTCCTTACAGTATAATGGGCCCACATGATGCTGCATACTGTATAATGGCCACACATGATGCTCCTTACTGTATAATGGCTCCACATGATGCCCCATACTGTATAATGGCCACACATGATGCTCCATACTGTATAATGGCCCCACGTGATGCTCCTTACAGTATAATGGGCCCACATGATGCTGCATACTGTATAATGGCCACACATGATGCTCTTTACTGTATAATGGCTCCACATGATGCCCCATACTGCATAATGGCCACACATGATGCTCCATACTGTATAATGGCTCCACATGATGCTCCATACTGTATAATGGCCACACAGTGCCGCATACTGTATAATGGCCACACATAATGCTCCATACTGTATAATGGCCACACATTATGCTCCATACTGTATAATAGCCCCACATGATGCTTCGTACTGTATAATGGCCACACATGATGCTGCGTACTGTATAATGGCCACACATGCTGCTCCATACTGTATAATGGCCGCACATGATGCTCCATACTGTATAATGGCCACACAGTTCTCCATACTGTATAATGATCCCACATGATGCTTAATACTGTATAATGACCCCCCTTCCTGTATGCATGGCTCATATTCCCCCTCCCCCTGTATGCATGGCTCATATTTCCCCCTCCTGTATGCATGGCTCATATTCCCTCCTCCCCCCCATATGCATGGCTCATATTTCACCCTCCTGTATGCATGGCTCATATTCCCCCCCCTGTATGCATGGCTCATATTCCCCCCCTCCTGTATGCATGGCTCATATTCCCCCCCTCCTGTATGCATGGCTCATATTTTCCCCCCTGTATGCATGGCTCATATTCCCCCTCCCCCTGTATGCATGGCTCATATTCCCCCTGTATGTATGGCTCATATCCCCCCACTGTATGCATGGCTCATATTCCCCCCCTGTATGCATGGCTCATATCTTCCCCCCTGGATGCATGGCTCATATTTCCCCCCCTGGATGCATGGCTCATATTTCCCCCTCCTGTATGCATGGCTCATATTCCCCCCCTGTATGCATGGCTCATATCCCCCCCCTGTATGCATGGCTCATATCCCCGCCCCCTGGATGCATGGCTCATATTTACCCCCCCCTGGATGCATGGCTCATATTTCCCCCTCCTGTATGCATGGCTCATATTTCCCCCTCCTGTATGCATGGCTCATATTCCCCCTCCTATATGCATGGCTCATATTTCCCCCCCTGTATGCATGGCTCATCTCCCCACCCCACCCCCCGCTCCCATCTTGAATGGTGCGGCTTACCGTCTTCCTTCATCCCCCCTACCCTGTCCCCTCGTCCCTCATACTTACCTGTTCCTCACCGCGCGGCCTCGCCGACATCCCTCTCACTCTGTCCCGACTCCCGGCGCAGCACCTGCTTCCTGCATGAGCGGTCATGTGATACCGCTCATTAAGGTCATGAATATGCGCATATTCATGACCTTAATGAGCGGTACAACGTGACCGCTCATTCAGGAGCGCTGCAGAAGCCGAGACAAGGCATCGCTGGAGCAGGGTGAGTATCGTCTTCAAGGAGGGTGGGTGGGAGGCGGCCGGGCGGGTGGCCGGGGGGGCGGGGTCGGTCGGGAGGTGACCCAGCTTTTATAAAAAAAAAAAAAAAAACAACAAACCTTCCTCAGGTGCCGCCCCCTGCATTGTCCCCGCCCTAGGCATGTGATACGGCCCTGCCGGGTGATGTACACACCTCCCAACCAGTGCGGGACAACTGATGTCCCGCCCGGGATCGCGGGGCTGACTGTCAAAATCGGGACAGTCCCGCTGGATCCGGGATGGTTGGGAGGTATGGTTACGCCCCTTCCAGGGTAGCCTGGTCTGTGGCACAGTGGGGCCACACCCCCGCACGCCCGCGCCAACCAGTCTGGGCGCGAGCGTGACAATCCTCTCCTTATCAGTCTCACAGGTGGGCTTCTCAGCGAGGTTCCTCAACATCTCCAGGCTCGCACCTGAGTGCAGAGCTGCCTGGAACTCCTGGCTGAAGGAAACCAGAAGTGACGTTAAGGTTCTGTCCTCAGAGGGACCCTCTGGGACCTGCTCTGGGTCTGTAACTGGTTCAGTTATTCCTCTGGCTGAGAAGGGTCCAGAAGGCAGGGAGTTACTTGCATTCTGGGCACTTGGATTGTGGGTGACAGCGGCTATATAGGCCGTCTCCCTGGGGAATAACAGAGTCCCATCATCATGCTCGGCTATGGGTACATCTTCCCCTATTACCTCAGTGCTATCTATGGAACTATGGGGCAGCTACCATCAGCCAGGCCACCGTCCTTTGTGACACTACTCAGCTGCACAGCATCACCTGCTTCAGAGTCCTCATGCCCCTCCCCATCCCCCTTAGCACGGATGCTTGCTCCTGTTAGGGGATCCTCATCAATTTCACCCCGCAGCGTGACATGACTTTAGTCCTATACCTCCAAATGCATCATTATCAGGTAAAGCATTGACATTCACATTATTATCATTAACATTACCACCAGTATCAGATCAGGAATGGGTGTCTGGGACATGATGAGCAAACATCCTCTTCAAATCAGTTCCCAACAAAACACTTGCGGGTAGCTTTTCAGACACCACCACTTCCTTCACGACATTCCCAGCATCCCAATCTATAAAATCCCGGGCCATCGGCAAGGGACAGTGGACACCCCCAATCCCGGTGACAGTCAGAGTTTTCCCCTGGATAATCTCTTCAGAGGACATCAGTTCGGTTCGGATGAGGGTTCGTTCGGCCCCGGTGTCCTTGGACAGTGTCCATCACAGTGACAGACTGCATATTTTCACAGGCCCTCCCATCCGGCCCACCCACAAAAAGAACTGCATAAGGCCCTCTGTTCTTGGATTGGGGGGCTCTTCTGCTTCTCCGGACAAGTGGCACTGAGGTGTCCAGACCTGCTGCAGAAATAACACTTGTGGGGATCAGATGTAGGCCTTGCTTGGCAAAGGGGACAGGGCCTCTGGAGGGTCGGCTGGCAGGGATAGGGATGGTGGTTGATGGCTTACTCCCTTTCCAGCTGGCAATGACTGGCTTCCGCACCTCCGGTTTACGATTGGCCTCGTAGGTGTCGGCAGTCTGCGCTATTTTATCCGCCTCTTTCGGCTCCCGGTCCATCACAAACTGTCGCACCTCAGCCGGACAAAGATGTGGGAACTGGTCTTTCACCATCAGGTCCTTTAGCTGCTCAAAGGTGGTCACTAATAGTCCTTGGACCCACTGCTCAAAGTTGGTTCTGAGCCCATGGACAACATCGCTGTAGCTGTCGTGTGGTCCACATTGGAGGTTCTGGAACTTTTTATGGTACACTTCGGGAGTCAATTGGTACTTCCGTATTAGGACATGCTTGATGGCCTCATGCTTCCCATCTAGCTCTGAAGGAAGAGCAGCAAACACATCCAGGGCCTTGCCTCTCAATCCTGGGGTTAAGTACCGTGTACACTGGTCGGGCGGCAGCCAGTACTGTCTGAAAGTCTTTTCAAATCCGCTCAGAAAGGTGTCCATGTCCCCGTCCTTTTCCATCACTGGGAAGTGCTCTGGCCGGGGTTTAAAGGTTGTTGAATTATTGGACTCACAGTTCCGTGCAGTAGATGGAGATATTCCGAGTTGGGCCATCTGCAGTTCATGGTCTCTCCTAGCTTGGGCCTAGGCTCTCTCGACCTCTCGATCGGCTCTCTCGGGCTTTTGCTGGGCTTGTGCCTCCCACTCGGCTGCCTTCTGTTGTTGCTAAATTAGCCTCGGCTGTCCCTGATGATCCTCTGGGGGGTATAGTTGTAGAGCCATTTGCAGATAGGGGTCCACGCTGCCCTGGTCGCTGATGCGGCTTGCATCTACAGGTGGGACCCCTCTCCAAACTTTGGCTGACCCCTGTTTCCGCTGAGCTCTGGAGACGGGCTTGCTCTGCTTCAAGTCGCACAAGTTCAGCGATCATTTGTTCTTTGTTTTTGCCAAAGGGGTCAATGCCTTTGGTTGTACATAGGGAAGCACGGTGGCGCAGTGGTTAGCACAGCAGCCTTGCAGCGCTTGGAGTCCTGGGTTCAAACCCCACCAAGGACAACATCTGCAAAGAGTTTGTATGTTCTCTCCGTGTTTGCGTGGGTTTCCTCCGGGTTCTCCGGCTTCCTCCCACATTCCAAAGACATACTGATAGGAAATTTAGATTGTGAGCCCCAATGGGGACAGCGATGATAATGTGTGCAAAAACTGTAAAGCGCTGCGGAATATGTTAGGGCTATATGAAAATAAAGATTATTATTATTCCAGCAAGAGTCTCTTTTTTTCTCATGGGTGTACTAGAACTTATTGTAGCCATAATTGCCAAATAAAAGATAGGACAGAAAAGCGAAGAGAGGTAGGGTGTAACTGCTACACATACAGTATTGTCTCAGATCTAATAAACATTGAGTTCCATCTTCAAAACTTTTTACGCAGGGTCCTCGCAAGAACCGTGCAAGTTTTTAGTGAGAGGAATGATTGCTCAAACCAGATCACTAATGCTCTATAATCCCACCGCCCAGCCACCAATTGTCACGGAACTTTAGCAGGAACTTGCAGCTCTCTGGCGCCCCCTTACCCTGCTGACCAATAAGGGTATTGACAGAGGATAAGAAAAGGGGCGCAGCTGCTCTAATTTATGTTGAATATTGCGGCACGTGATGTGACGGGATGTGTATATACCATCGGTTCCTGGTAGGAACATATATATAACTCGATCCAGTCACCACCATGTCCCCAACACCACGTAAATACTTAAGTGGTATTTCCTGATGAAGGAGTTCTTTGAAACTCAGAAACGCGTTGAATAAAGACCACTTTTAATAATACCTTTGGACTACATGATTCAGCAGCGCAGAATTTAACCACGTTCTCCTACATTGTATTCTCAACGGCCGGTCCCTCGTGGATCTGCAGCAGCGAATCTTTCCAATGTTTGTCTTAAGCTACGTCTGGTGAGTGCTTTTACCTTGCATTGACTGCTCAATCTCAGATAAAACCCTAGTGCGCTATTTTCCTCCAACAGTTTTCATAGGGAATTTAGATTGTGAGCCCCATCGGGGACAGCGATGATAATGTGTGCAAAATGTAAAGTGCTGCGGAATATGTTAGCGCTATATAAAAATAAAGATTATTATTATTAATTACTGGAATTTTTGATGGTACTGAGCTTTTTTTTGCAAATTTGACAGATAATGTGTGTTGGGTCATCCTTTGCCGTCTCAAAAAAAGGCCCAGGCTAGGCAACCCTTGCCGCCCATCCACTGTAGCACATGTTCTTTCTGAGCCTCATCTACAAGGTGTACCACTGTGCGGTTGCCAAAGAAAGGCAGTTGAGTAGCCCTGGACAGATGAGCGGTGCTTGTTCAGTTGAGCTTTCATTAACATAAACACCTAACCCACGTACACGTTGAACACCAAGCCTATTCCCCCTTCCACCATTACCTCGCCTTTCCCCACTCATGTTGTAAGTAGCCTTCCCCTCTTGTACCCTGCTGCTTTACACCCTTAGGCCCACAGCTGTCAGTCCCCTGTCACTAAGTGAACAATCACTATTTATTTTCTTAGATAGTGTGTCTGAACAGCAGTGTCATGCCTGATGAATTTTAAGAGGAAATCTGCCCTCCTGATTTGTCCCTGAAACACAGTTTTATCACAAACGATTTGGAGTAGCTAATGGGGCCTCCGGAGACTGACACACAGTTTTTACATAATGTAGTTAGATGCTGGAAGATCGATTTCACACCGGACAGGGATCCTATCTGGCTAACTGACAAGTTCACTTTCAGCAGCAACAGCAGCACTATCAGGAGCGACTGCTCTCCACTTTGACACTCAACAAATTGCACCAGCAAAACAAGATGTCCGCTTTTTATATGGTCAAGGACTGTCACGGGGAGACTAGGTGGGCAAGAGCTAATAACCCGGGCCCCTGCAATTTCCCTCAGACTAGGGAAATCCTGACTGACCCGCTACCTAGAGTTTACACTGATGGTGTGCATGTCTAGGCCTCGACCCTTGCCCTGTCTCCTGTTTCAACCCTAGGCTGAAACCACCGCCCACCACCCAAGATCATACACCAATACCCACAGTTAGAACAGACAAGGATGACAGAAAATATACACCACGCCGCAGTCACTCAGGAATACACTATAAATGCGCAGGGCAAAATAAATACAAATATAGGAAGGAGTAAATAAGACAAAGGGAAATACACCACCAGCAACGATACTCCAACTACTAGCTCACCACTCCAGACCGAGATAACAACGCACAAGACAGAAGCTATAATCGGCGACGCCCAATGTTCAGGAGAACTATTTAAAGGCAATGGGCATGGCCCAGCTTCCAATCCGATCACCAGGTAAATTAACCCCGGAACAGCTAGATAAAATCTAGCCGAAGCCAATGAGCAAATAGTGGTCAAAAGCGGAATTACCGCTGTCTGTCGAACGCCCTAGTATGAACAGCGTCCGACATGACAGTACCCCGCCTTCTACGAGGGACCCCAGGGCCCTCACGGCTTATAGGACTCGGCTTGTCTGGATGGTGATGATGAAAAAACCTGACCAGCCGATCCGCATGAATATCCGAGGCTGGTACCCAGGACCTCTCCTCAGGCCCATAACCACGCCAGTGTACCAAGCACTGTAAAGTGCGGCGCACTACACGAGAGTCAACCACCTTGGAGACTTCAAATTCCAAATTACCATCCACCAAGACTGGAGGTGGCATAGGCGCCGCGTCCACAGAACCCACCACCTTCTTTAGAAGAGACCTGTGGAACACGTGTATCTTATACACCGTAGGGAGCTCCAATCGGTACGCTACTGGGTTAATGACGGCGGTGACCCTAAATGGACCAATAAACCGTGGACCCAATTTAAGGGATGGTATCTTGAGTCTTATGTTTTTTGTCGATAACCACACCCAGTCATCCACACTCAGGTCCGGACCTGGCACACGCCTACTGTCAGCCACACGTTTGTACCTAGCACCCACACTCAACAGGCGCTGTTTAACTCTCCTCCAGACTGATGACAATTGTGCTCCTAACTGGTCCTCCTCCGGAATGCCGGAAGAGCCCCTCTGACTCAAAGTACAAAATTGAGGATGTAGCCCGTAAACTCAAAAAAAGGAGACTCCCCAGACGACTCCTGGCGGTGATTATTGATGGCAAACTCAGCCAAAGGAAGAAAGGTAGACCACTCCTCCTGGTTATCAGAGACAAAGCAGCGTAAGTACTGTTCCAAATTTTGGTTCATACGCTCAGTCTGACCATTTGACTGAGGATGAAACGCCGAAGAATGAGACAACTTGATCCCCAGACGTGAGCAAAATGCTTTCCAAAACTTTGCCACAAACTGAGTACCCCTATCAGACGCGATGTCAGACGGAACCCCATGAAGTCTGACCACCTCCTGCACAAATACCTGAGCCAGAGTCTTAGCGTTAGGCAACGAAGGCAAAGACACAAAGTGCGACATTTTTGAAAACCGATCAAAAATCCCCAAGATGACCGTGTTCCCAGCTGAGGAGGGCAAATCAGTGATGAAATCCATGGAGATTTCCGTCCATGGCTTACTAGGTACCTCAAGAGGAAGTAGTGTGCCAACAGGACGGGAGCGGGGCGTCTTAGCCCTAGCGCACGTGGTACAAGCTGACACGTATGAGACCACATCCTGTCGGATCTTGGGCCACCAAAACCGACGTGACACCAACTCCAAGGTACCTCTAACCCCTGGGTGGCCAGCCAGGACAGCATCATGATGCTCCGCCAAAACCTTTAAGCGGAGATGAAGCGGTACAAAAGATTTGTTGATGGGAAGCTCAGATGGTACCTCCTCCTGAGCCTCGGCAATCTCAGCCTCAACCTCGGTAGTGAGAGCCGAAACCACAACACCCTTTTGGAGGATGGGTACTGGATCTTCCCGAGGTTCTCCCCCCGGAAAACACCTGGACAGAGCATCCGCCTTAGTGGTTTTAGACCCCGGTCTGTAAGTGACCACAAAATTGAACCACGTGAAAAACAATGCCCAGCGAGCCTGCCTGGGGGACAGACGCTTCGCAGACTCCAAATACAGCAGATTCTTATGATCGGTAATAACAGTTACCTGATGTACCGACCCCTCCAAGAAGTGTCGCCATTCCTCAAAGGCCAACTTAATAGCCAACAACTCCCTGTTGCCGATATCGTAGTTACGTTCGGCGGACGACAGTTTCTTGGAGAAATAGGCGCATGGACGTAAACCGCTCAAGGATGAGCCTTGAGATAGTACCGCCCCCACACCAACCTCAGACGCATCAACTTCCACAACAAAAGGTTTTGATACGTCTGGCTGCACAAGAATGGGGGCTGAAACAAAACTGTTCTTAAGAAATTCAAATGCGCGCACAGCAGCCTCAGGGCAAATGGAGAAATTGGTACCCTTTTTAGTCATGTCAGTTAGCGGTTTAGCAATGATGGAAAAATCCTTGATAAATTTCCTATAGTAGTTAGAAAACCCAAGGAACCGCTGAAGTGCTTTCAGGTTATCAGGACGTTCCCAATGCAGCACCGTTTGCATCTTAGCGGCGTCCATTTTAAAACCAGAAGCAGACACAATATAACCCAAGAAAGGCAACTCTTGAACAGAAAATACACATTTCTCAAGTTTAGCATACAGCTTATTCTCTCTGAGAAGCTGTAACACCTGCCTGACATGATCTAAATGAGCATCACGGTCGCAAGAATATATGAGGATGTCATCTAGGTACACGATAACGAATTTCCCCAAAACATGCGAGAACACATCATTGATGAAATGTTGGAACACTGCAGGTGCGTTAGTCAACCCAAATGGCATCACCAAATTTTCAAAATGACCCTCAGGGGTATTAAAAGCCGTCTTCCACTCATCACCTTGACGGACTCTTATGAGGTTGTACGCCCCCCTGAGGTCAAGCTTGGTAAACCGCTTAGCACCTGCCACCTGGTTGAACAAATCTGGTATTAGTGGCATAGGGTATGGATCACGAACCGTAATCTGGTTCAACTGCCTGAAATCCAAACACGGGCGTAATCCGCCATCTTTCTTCTTCACGAAGAAGAACCCTGCTGCCACAGGCGAGGATGAAGGCCTGATGTGCCCTTTGCTCAAACTTTCAGCAATGTAGTCCTTTAATGCTTGTCTCTCCGGACCGGAGATGTTAAACATCCTAGCTTTAGGTGATTTGGCCCCTGGTTCCGGAACGCTTGAAGTCACAGCAGACACACATGTGGCCAGGCAATTCTCCTGGCAGAATTCGCTCCACTGAATTATGTCCTGAGTTTTCCAGTCAATTACCGGGTTGTGCATAGACAACCATGGAAAACCCAAAACCACCTGAGCAGGAAGATTCCTGAGCACCTTACATGTAACCTGCTCGGAATGTAGAACCCCAATGTGGAGTTTCACCTTAGCCACAAATTCAGTAATCTCCCCCTGTGAGAGAGGAGCTGCATTGATGGTGACCACGCGGATAGGATGAGGCAGGTTTTCAATCCTAAAACCTGCAGTGCGCGCAAACTCCTCATCAATGAGATTTGTGGCTGAACTGCAGCGCCCCAGAGTCCTGGTTGTTGCAGTACTGTGGCTCCGCCGCTAAGGGGGGCTATGGTACGTCTGATGGCACTGAAGGAGTTCATCTGACCAGGTATCACAGACACCAATACATTTCACAGTCTGGCCTCCAGGGGGAGCTAAGGGTTCTATTTATTAGGCCACTCCTCACAGTCTGGTAAAACTGGGGGTTAGGCAGGAAGTTAGACAGAAAGCTGACTGGGTTGGAACCAGGCAACACCTTGTGGCAGAGGGTGTTGTAGGGGAAGATTCAGAGGGGTCCCTGTCAGGGGTGGGATCCTGACAGAGGCCTAGCAACCAGAGAGAACGTTACGGGACCGCGCCTGCACGATATAGCGGCGGTACCCCAAGAAAGGACAAGAAGCGAGGTTTATTGTGCTGAGTGAGAAACGAGATCAACGCAACAAGGAGAATACCAGTAGGAGTCGTGCTGTAAGACGAGGCAACATCCTATTGAGGCGCATAACCGGTGGCCGGAACGCCGAGGAAGTATAGTGCTCCAAGCCAAACTTCAAATCTACGGCAGGACAGTCAGTTACAGGCGGGCTGTCTCACCCAGACCCAGGAAGACACAGGGGGGTAACAACAGGAGTGGGGCGACGCTGGAGTCCCGGAAGAGCTCCGAGCCTCCCCGTCATACGGGTGCGTCCTATCCGTAAGACCAGGGGGACGTAGAGGGAGAACATCAGAATCGAGTTGTGAGGGAACACGAGAAACAGGCACAACAGTTGTGGGGACTATCCCGTAAGCACAGCAGGGGAGGACCACAACACACAAGCGCAGGAAGGTAGGCACAGATTTCCACCTGCAAAGGGAACTCTGGAGGTGCCATCGGACCGGCCGGACTTGCGCAGCCCGGTTAACCGTATTCCGGATTGAGGACTCAGAAGCCTTCAGTAAAGAGGTAAAGAGACTGCAACCTGGTGTCCTCGTTATTGACCGCGACCGGCACTACACCGCACTATAACATCAGCACCATACCACCACTTTTAATTGTGCGCCCCTCAGCAGGGTCACGGACCGGGTCTAGCCACCGTGATAACCCCAGAGCAGAGACTCAGAGGCCCGGTACCGGGTACCCCTCGGCCCTGCGGCAGTGAGGGCGCTACAGAACCACTATCCACAAACACAGTAATTGGCAGCTCACTGCCAGCGATAAAAACCTTAGCAGGGAGCATGCACTGAGAAACCATGGAGGATATACATAAGCTCAGACTGGTCTCCTCCACACCCTCTGAGCTTAGAAGTTTTCCGCCGTTGCGTTTTTCTTAGACAGTAGAGGACAGATGTTAATAAAATGACCAGTCTTACCGCAGTAAAAACAGGCTCCCTGCTTCCTGAGCTCAGGGGCTCGACGCTTCACATGTGACACCCCTGCGATTTGCATAGGCTCCGTGGGCTCACCTGCAGCAACCACACGTGAGCCTAAACCTTCTCCCATAGGCGGTGTCTCATGCTCCCCCTGACGCAAACGGCGATCAATGCGGACAACCAGACTCATAGCGGAATCTAGAGAAGTAGGAGTCTCGTACATCAGAAGGGCTTTTTTAACCCTTCCAGAAACCCCATGAATAAGCTGACTCCGCAGTGCTGGATCATTCCACTGTGTATCGATCACCCAGCGACGAAATTCAGAACAGTAATCCTCTGCAACTCGCTCCCCCTGGCAAATAGTGCGTATCTTAGATTCTGCTAGAGCCATTCTGTCTGGCTCATCGTAAATATTTCCAAGAAAGGAAAAAACTCCACAGAGTCAAATGCAGCAGGATCAGATGGCAAAGAAAACGCCCATGCTTGGGGATCCCCGATTAACAATGACAACACCAGGCCCACACGCTGAGCCTCATTACCTGAGGAGATCGGGCGCATACGGAAATATAGTTTGCAAGCTTCACAAAAAGAAACAAATTTACTGCGTTCCCCAGCAAATTTTTCAGGCAAAGGAAACTTAGGCTCAGCAACTCTACCTGTCGCTCCAGCTTGCACATTAGATACTGCTAGTCCCTGTTGCTGCACTGCCCCCCTCAACTCAGTGACCTGTAGGGACAGCGCCTCCAACTGGAGGGTTATGGAAGTCATGGGATCCATGACAAAACATAAAAAAAGGAAACCCCTTTTTTTTTTTTGTTTTAAAGGCCGATTATAATGTCACGGGGAGACTAGGTGGGCAAGAGCTAATAACCCGGGCCCCTGCAATTTCCCTCAGACTAGGGAAATCCTGACTGACCCTCTACCTAGAGTTTACACTGATGGTGTGCATGTCTAGGCCTCGACCCTCGCCCTGTCTCCTGTTTCAACCCTAGGCTGAAACCACAGCCCACCACCCAGTGAGAAGATCATACACCAATACCCACAGAACAGACTAGGATAACGGAAAATATACACCACGCCGCAGTCACTCAGGAATACACTATAAATGTGCAGCGCCCCAGAGTCCTGGTCGTTGCAGTACTGATGCTCCGCCGCTAAGGGGGCTATGGTACGTCTGATGGCACTGAAGGAGTTCACCTGACCAGGTATCACAGACACCAATACACTTCATAGTCTGGCCTCCAGGGGGAGCTAAGGGCGCTATGTATTAGGCCACTCCTCACAGTCTGGTAAAACTGGGGGTTGGATAGGAAGTTAGACAGAAAGCTGACTGGGTTGGAACCAAGCAACATCCTGTGGCAGAGGGTGTTGCAGGGGAAGATTCAGGGGGGTCCCTGTCAGGGGTGGGATCCTGACAGAGGCCTAGCGAACAGAGAGAACGTTACGGGACCGCGCCTGCACCTGATCGCAGCGGTACCCTAAGAAAGGACAAGAAGCGAGGTTTATTGTGCTGAGTGAGAAACGAGATCAACACAACAAGGAGAAACACCAGTAGGAGTCGTGCTGTAAGACGAGGCAACATCCTACTGAGGCGCGCAGCCGGTGGCCGGAACGCCGAGGAAGTATAGAGCTCCAGGCCTAACTTCAAACCTACGGCAGGACAGTCAGTTATAGGCGGGCTGTCTCACCCAAATCACCTAAGAAGACATAGGGGGCAACAACAGGAGAGGGGCCACACTAGGGTCTAGGAAGAGCTCCGAGCCTACCCGTCATACGGGTGCGTCCTAGCCATATCATCTGGGGGACGAAGAAGAACATCATAATCGAGTTGTGAGGGAACTTCAGAAACAGACACAACAGTTGTGGGGACTATCCCGTAAGCACAGCAGGGGAGGACCACAACACACAAGCACTAGAAGGTAGGCACAGATTTCCACCTGCAAAGGGAACTCTGGATGTGTCATCGGACCGGCCGGACTTGCGCGGCCCGGTTAACCGTATTCCAGACTGAGGATCCTGAAGCCTTCAGTAAAGAGGTAAAGAGACTGCAACCTGGTGTCCTCGTTATTTACTGCGACCTGCATCGCACCACTACAGCATCACCACCCACACCCTTCCATTGGGCGCCCCTCAGCAGGGTCACGGACCGGGTCTAGCCACCGTGACAACCCCAGGACAGAGACTCAGAGGCCCGGTACCGGGTACCCCTCGGCCCTGCGGCAGTGGGGGCGCTACAAATGCGCAGGGCAAAATAAATACAAATATAGGAAGGAGTAAATAAGACAAAGGGAAATGCACCACCAGCGACGATACTCCTACTACTAGCTCACCACTCCAGACCGAGATAACAACGCACAAGACAGAAGCTATAATCGGCGACGCCCAATGTTCAGGAGAACTATTTAAAGGCAATGGGCATGGCTCAGCTTCCAATCTGAGCATCAAGTAAATTAACCCCGGACCAGCTAGATAAAATCTAGCCGACGCCAATGAGCACATAGTGGTCAAAAGCGGAATTACCGCTGTCTGTCGAACGACCTGGTCTGAACAGCGTCCGACATGACACGGACATGTGACTAAGAAAGCCAATCACAGAAGGCCTTGTGTCATGACGTTGTGGATGGTTTCTGTGCCCTCTCCACATGCTCCTCTAACCTCTACACACTTTCCTCTAACCTCTCAACGCTCTCCTCTAACCTCTCCTGTTGTGAATTCTGTTCTCGAACTCCCTCCTGTGGTCATGAATGGTACTTCGGCGAGTTCTGTCCATGGACTCCCTCTGGTGGCTGTGAGTGGAGCTGCTGGTTCTGAGGTTCCTTCTCCAGCTGACCTCATTTAGTTCTAGACTGGCTGCTCTATTTAACTCCACTCAGATCGTTACTTGATGCCAGCTGTCAATGTTCTAGTACTGGTTCAGTTCTCTCTTGGATCTTGCAGATGACCTGTCTACTCCAGCAAAAGCTATGTCCCTGCTAGTTAAATTGTTTATCTCTGTTTTCTGTCCAGCTTGCAATCATGATTTTGCCAAGCTAGCTGGAAGCTCTGGGATGCAGAGTGGCACCTCCGCACCGTGAGTCGGTGCGGAGGTCTCTTTTGCACACTCTGCGTGGTTTTTATAGTTTTTTGTGCTGACCGCAAAGTTGCCTTTTCTATCCTCAGTCTGTTTAGTTAAGTCTGGCCTCCTTTGCTGAAACCTATATCATTCCTGTGTTTGTGACTTCCATCTTAACTCACAGTTAATATTTGTAGGGGGCTGCCTGTTTTCTTTGGGGAATTTCTCTGAAGCAAGGTAGGCTTTATTTTCTATCTTTAGGGGTAGTTAGCTCTTAGGCTGTGAAGAGGCGTCTAGGCAGAGTCAGGTACGCTCCACGGCTATTTCTAGTTGTTGTGATAGGATTAGGGGTTGCGGTCAGCAGAGCTCCCACTTCCCAGAGCTGGTCCTGTATTACTAGTTTGCTCATCAGGTCATTCCTAGTGCTCCTAACCACCAGGTCACCATAACACTCTCCACGCTCTCCTCTAACCTCTCCACCCTCTCCTCTAACCTCTCCACACTTTCTTCTAACCCAGAGGTCTCAAACTGCATTCCTCAAGGGCTGCAAACAGTTCATGTTTTCAGGATTTGCTTGTACTGCACAGGTGATAATTTAATCACCTACACACATAATGATTACAGCACCTTGTGGAATGCTAAGGCTACTTTCACACTAGCGTCGGTTCGGGCCCGTCGCAGTGCGTCAGGCCGACGTACCGACGCATACTGTGAAATAAAATCACAATGAGGGCAGCGGATGCAGTTTTTCAACGCATCCGCTGCCCCAATGTATTGTCCGGGGAGGAGGGGGCGGAGTTCCGGCCGCGCATACGCGGTCGAAAATGGCGGACACGACGCACAAAAAAACGTTACATGGAACTTTTTTTTGTGCTGACGGTCCGCCAAAACACGACGCATCCATCGCACGACAGATGCGACGTGTGTCAATCCATCGCAATGCGTCGCTAATGAAAGTCAATGGAGAAAAAACGCATCCAGCGGGCAACTTTGCAGGATGCGTTTTTTCTCCAAAACGACGCATTGCGACGTGCGTCGAACGACGCTAGTGTGAAAGTAACCTAAGGAAATCTTGAAAACACGTATGGTTTGCGGCCCTCGAGGAATGCAGTTTGAGACCCCTGCTCTAACCTCTCCATTCACTCCTCTATCCTCTCCATACGATCCTCCAACCTCTCCACGTGCTCCAACCTCTCCACGTGCTCCTCTAACCTCTCCACACACTCCTCTAACCTCTCCTCCATGCCCTCCTCTAACCTCTCCTCCATGCTCTCCTCTAACCTCTCCTCCATGCTCTCCTCTAACCTCTCCTCCATGCTCTCCTCTAACCTCTCCTCCATGCTCTCCTATAACCTCTCCATGCTCTCCTCTAACCTCTCCACACACTCCTCTAACCTCTCCTCCATGCCCTCCTCTAACCTCTCCATGCGATCCTCTAACCTCTCCTCCATGCCCTCCTCTAACCTCTCCTCCATGCTCTCCTCTAACCTCTCCTCCATGCTCTCCTCTAACCTCTCCTCCATGCTCTCCTATAACCTCTCCATGCTCTCCTCTAACCTCTCCACACACTCCTCTAACTTCTCCTCCATGCCCTCCTCTAACCTCTCCTCCATGCTCTCCTCTAACCTCTCCTCCATGCTCTCCTATAACCTCTCCATGCTCTCCTCTAACCTCTCCACACACTCCTCTAACCTCTCCTCCATGCCCTCCTCTAACCTCTCCTCCATGCTCTCCTCTAACCTCTCCTCCATGCTCTCCTCTAACCTCTCCTCCATGCTCTCCTCTAACCTCTCCTCCATGCTCTCCTATAACCTCTCCATGCTCTCCTCTAACCTCTCCACACACTCCTCTAACCTCTCCTCCATGCCCTCCTCTAACCTCTCCATGCGATCCTCTAACCTCTCCTCCATGCCCTCCTCTAACCTCTCCTCCATGCTCTCCTCTAACCTCTCCTCCATGCTCTCCTCTAACCTCTCCTCCATGCTCTCCTATAACCTCTCCATGCTCTCCTCTAACCTCTCCACACACTCCTCTAACCTCTCCTCCATGCCCTCCTCTAACCTCTCCTCCATGCTCTCCTCTAACCTCTCCTCCATGCTCTCCTATAACCTCTCCATGCTCTCCTCTAACCTCTCCACACACTCCTCTAACCTCTCCTCCATGCCCTCCTCTAACCTCTCCTCCATGCTCTCCTCTAACCTCTCCTCCATGCTCTCCTCTAACCTCTCCTCCATGCTCTCCTCTAACCTCTCCTCCATGCTCTCCTATAACCTCTCCATGCTCTCCTCTAACCTCTCCACACACTCCTCTAACCTCTCCTCCATGCCCTCCTCTAACCTCTCCATGCGATCCTCTAACCTCTCCTCCATGCCCTCCTCTAACCTCTCCTCCATGCTCTCCTCTAACCTCTCCTCCATGCTCTCCTCTAACCTCTCCTCCATGCTCTCCTATAACCTCTCCATGCTCTCCTCTAACCTCTCCACACACTCCTCTAACCTCTCCTCCATGCCCTCCTCTAACCTCTCCTCCATGCTCTCCTCTAACCTCTCCTCCATGCTCTCCTATAACCTCTCCATGCTCTCCTCTAACCTCTCCACACACTCCTCTAACCTCTCCTCCATGCCCTCCTCTAACCTCTCCACGCGATCCTCTAACCTCTCCACACACTCCTCTAACCTCTCCACGCTCTCCTCTAACTTCTCCACACCCGCCTCTAAACTCTCCACGCGCTCCTCTAACCTCTCCAAATTATTAGTGGAAACGCGATGATTTACCAAACTGTGACCAAATTTTGCTGACTTTGCGTAAAAATTCTCATGAAAGCGAACACGAATACGAATGTGTTATGTTCCTGCCAAATTTGATATTGGCGAACAAGTTCACTCATCTCACGTTACAAACTCCCGGTCAGAACAAGCTCACTGATGGTTTCTAGGTTAACTCATTCAGCATCAAGCAATGTGCAGGGATACAAAATGCCTATGTCAGGCACACCTTACTCATGACACATGTGCCTCAGATACTTCTGTTCAGGGGCAGCCACATCCCACTCACCTACCAGACTAGGCTGACAAAGAGCTGAGCGCCCCCCACAGCTCATCCACGCACAGTAGCACAGACCACCCGGCCTTCTCAGCATCCCCACGCTCTGCAGACAGGGGGTCACACAGACAGGTTACTCTCTCCACTGGAACGATACAGCAATCAGGACCGAACGTTCTACATCTTAGATGTCGTATACAAGGAGCCAAGCACTTAGTAAGGTGCAAAACACTGAAAATAAAGACCCATAAAATGGATAAAGGCCGAGATGTCCAGGACAAGTTGGGGCAGAGGAGATGCTGAGACGTTTGGATAGAACTGCTCCACCAGGGTGTGACCGCGAGTTTTCATCCATGAGGTGTTATTTAAGGACCCCTCACCCCTCTCCCACTAAGGTCACAGGAGCCAGCACCATTTAATGCCTAATTCTGCCTTCTGTGGAATCTCCCTCCCAGTGGAGTGATATGGCTGCCATGTCTCCACTTCTGCATTTACCAGCCATGACGGTGATACACCCATAATTCTGGGATTTGCCTTTGCTGAGCATTTGCAGCCACAGAACATTAGGTTCCCCAGATACAAACGTGGCCACGGATGGCTCAGACACGGGACATTACGAGGGTGCAGGGAATGTTCTGCACTTGTCCTGACATGTGAGGTCTCTGATGAGGAGCTGATGCCTCAGGGGCAGGTACCTCCATGCATTGATCAGCGCCTCTGTGGTAACGTATGAGGACTCTGACGAGGACCCGCGCCGACGCCTCAGGGGCAGGTACCTCCCTGCATTGATCAGCACCTCTGTGGTAATGTATGAGGACTCTGATGAGGACCCGCGCCGACACCTCAGGGGCAGGTACCTCCCTGCATTGATCAGCACCTCTGTGGTAACGTATGAGGACTCTGACGAGGACCCACACCAACGCCTCAGGGGCAGGTACCTCCCTGCATTGATCAGCACCTCTGTGGTAACGTATGAGGACTCTGATGAGGACCCGTGCCGACGCCTCAGGGGCAGGTACCTCCCTGCATTGATCAGCACCTCTGTGGTAACGTATGAGGACTCTGATGAGGACCCACACCAACGCCTCAGGGGCAGGTACCTCCCTGCATTGATCAGCGCCTCTGTGCTAATGTATGAGGACTCTGATGAGGACCCACACCAACGCCTCAAGGGCAGGTACCTCCCTGCATTGATCAGCACCTCTGTGGTAACGTATGAGGACTCTGATGAGGACCCACACCAACGCCTCAGGGGCAGGTACCTCCCTGCATTGATCAGCACCTCTGTGGTAATGTATGAGGACTCTGATGAGGACCCACACCAACGCCTCAGGGGCAGGTACCTCCCTGCATTGATCAGCACCTCTGTGGTAGCGTATGAGGACTCTGACTAGGAGCCGCGCCGACGCCTCAGGGGCAGGTACCTCCCTGCATTGATCAGCACCTCTGTGGTAGCGTATGAGGACCCTGACGAGGACCCGCGCCGACGCCTCAGGGGCAGGTACCTCCCTGCATTGATCAGCACCTCTGTGGTAACGTATGAGGACTCTGACGAGGACCCACACCAACGCCTCAGGAGCAGGTACCTCCCTGCATTGATCAGCACCTCTGTGGTAGCCTATGAGGACTCTGACAAGGACCCGCGCTGACGCCTCAGGGGCACGTACCTCCCTGCATTGATCAGCGCCTCTGTGGTAACGTATGAGGACTCTGACTAGGAGCCGCGCCGACACCTCAGGGGCAAGTACCTCCCTGCATTGATCAGCACCTCTGTGGTAACGTATGAGGACTCTGACTAGGAGCCGCGCCGACGCCTCAGGGGCAGGTACCTCCCTGCATTGATCAGCACCTCTGTGGTAACGTATGAGGACTCTGACGAGGACCCGCGCCAACGCCTCAGGGGCAGGTACCTCCCTGCATTGATCAGCACCTCTGTGGTAACGTATGAGGACTCTGACGAGGACCCGCGCCGACGCCTCAGGGGCAGGTACCTCCCTGCATTGATCAGCACTTCTGTGGTAATGTATGAGGACTCTGACGAGGACCCGCGCCGATGCCTCAGGGGCAGGTACCTCCCTGCTTTGATCAGCACTTCTGTGGTAATGTATGAGGACTCTGACGAGGACCCACGCCGATGCCTCAGGGGCAGGTACCTACCTGCATTGATCAGCACCTCTGTGGTAACGTATGAGGACTCTGACGAGGACCCGCGCCGACGCCTCAGGGGCAGGTACCTCCCTGCATTGATCAGCACCTCTGTGCTAATGTATGAGGACTCTGACAAGGACCCGCGCCGACACCTCAGGGGCAGGTACCTCCCTGCATTGATCAGCACCTCTGTGGTAACGTATGAGGACTCTGATGAGGACCCACACCAACGCCTCAGGGGCAGGTACCTCCCTGCATTGATCAGCGCCTCTGTGCTAATGTATGAGGACTCTGACGAGGACCCACACCAACGCCTCAGGGGCAGGTACCTCCCTGCATTGATCAGCACCTCTGTGGTAACGTATGAGGACTCTGATGAGGACCCGCGCCGACGCCTCAGGGGCAGGTACCTCCCTGCATTGATCAGCACCTCTGTGGTAACGTATGAGGACTCTGACGAGGACCCACACCAACGCCTCAGGGGCAGGTACCTCCCTGCATTGATCAGCACCTCTGTGGTAACGTATGAGGACTCTGATGAGGACCCACACCAACGCCTCAGGGGCAGGTACCTCCCTGCATTGATCAGCGCCTCTGTGCTAATGTATGAGGACTCTGATGAGGACCCACACCAACGCCTCAGGGGCAGGTACCTCCCTGCATTGATCAGCACCTCTGTGGTAGCGTATGAGGACCCTGACGAGGACCCGCGCCGACGCCTCAGGGGCAGGTACCTCCCTGCATTGATCAGCACCTCTGTGGTAACGTATGAGGACTCTGACGAGGACCCACACCAACGCCTCAGGAGCAGGTACCTCCCTGCATTGATCAGCACCTCTGTGGTAGCCTATGAGGACTCTGACAAGGACCCGCGCCGACGCCTCAGGGGCACGTACCTCCCTGCATTGATCAGCGCCTCTGTGGTAACGTATGAGGACTCTGACTAGGAGCCGCGCCGACACCTCAGGGGCAAGTACCTCCCTGCATTGATCAGCACCTCTGTGGTAACGTATGAGGACTCTGACTAGGAGCCGCGCCGACGCCTCAGGGGAAGGTACCTCCCTGCATTGATCAGCACCTCTGTGGTAACGTATGAGGACTCTGACGAGGACCCGCGCCAACGCCTCAGGGGCAGGTACCTCCCTGCATTGATCAGCACCTCTGTGGTAACGTATGAGGACTCTGACGAGGACCCGCGCCGACGCCTCAGGGGCAGGTACCTCCCTGCATTGATCAGCACTTCTGTGGTAATGTATGAGGACTCTGACGAGGACCCGCGCCGATGCCTCAGGGGCAGGTACCTCCCTGCTTTGATCAGCACTTCTGTGGTAATGTATGAGGACTCTGACGAGGACCCACGCCGATGCCTCAGGGGCAGGTACCTACCTGCATTGATCAGCGCCTCTGTGGTAACGTATGAGGACTCTGACGAGGACCCGCGCCGACGCCTCAGGGGCAGGTACCTACCTGCATTGATCAGCGCCTCTGTGGTAACGTATGAGGACTCTGACTAGGAGCCGCGCCGACACCTCAGGGGCAGGTACCTCCCTGCATTGATCAGCACCTCTGTGCTAATGTATGAGGACTCTGACAAGGACCCGCGCCGACACCTCAGGGGCAGGTACCTCCCTGCATTGATCAGCACCTCTGTGGTAACGTATGAGGACTCTGACTAGGAGCCGCGCCGACGCCTCAGGGGCAGGTACCTCCCTGCATTGATCAGCACCTCTGTGGTAATGTATGAGGACTCTGACAAGGACCCGCGCCGATACCTCAGGGGCAGGTGCCTCCCTGCATTGATCAGCACCTCTGTGGTAACGTATGAGGACTCTGACGAGGACCCGCGCCAACGCCTCAGGGGCAGGTACCTCCCTGCATTGATCAGCACTTCTGTGGTAATGTATGAGGACTCTGACGAGGACCCGCGCCGACGCCTCAGGGGCAGGTACCTCCCTGCATTGATCAGCACCTCTGTGGTAACGTATGAGGACTCTGACTAGGAGCCGCGCCGACGCCTCAGGGGCAGGTACCTCCCTGCATTGATCAGCACCTCTGTGGTAACGTATGAGGACTCTGACGAGGACCCGCGCCGACACCTCAGGAGCAGGTACCTCCCTGCATTGATCAGCACCTCTGTGGTAACGTATGAGGACTCTGACTAGGAGCCGCGCCGACGCCTCAGGGGCAGGTACCTACCTGCATTGATCAGCGCCTCTGTGGTAACGTATGAGGACTCTGACGAGGACCCGCGCCAACGCCTCAGGGGCAGGTACCTCCCTGCATTGATCAGCACTTCTGTGGTAATGTATGAGGACTCTGACGAGGACCCGCGCCGACGCCTCAGGGGCAGGTACCTCCCTGCTTTGATCAGCACTTCTGTGGTAATGTATGAGGACTCTGACGAGGACCCACGCCGATGCCTCAGGGGCAGGTACCTACCTGCATTGATCAGCGCCTCTGTGGTAACGTATGAGGACTCTGACGAGGACCCACACCAACGCCTCAGGGGCAGGTACCTCCCTGCATTGATCAGCACCTCTGTGGTAACGTATGAGGACTCTGACTAGGAGCCGCGCCGACGCCTCAGGGGCAGGTACCTCCCTGCATTGATCAGCACCTCTGTGGTAACGTATGAGGACTCTGACGAGGACCCGCGCCGACACCTCAGGAGCAGGTACCTCCCTGCATTGATCAGCACCTCTGTGGTAACGTATGAGGACTCTGACTAGGAGCCGCGCCGACGCCTCAGGGGCAGGTACCTCCCTGCATTGATCAGCACCTCTGTGGTAACGTATGAGGACTCTGACGAGGACCCGCGCCGACACCTCAGGGGCAAGTACCTCCCTGCATTGATCAGCGCCTCTGTGGTAATGTATGAGGACTCTGACGAGGACCCGCGCCGACGCCTCAGGGGCAGGTACCTCCCTGCTTTGATCAGCACTTCTGTGGTAATGTATGAGGACTCTGACGAGGACCCACGCCGATGCCTCAGGGGCAGGTACCTACCTGCATTGATCAGCACCTCTGTGGTAACGTATGAGGACTCTGACGAGGACCCGCGCCGATGCCTCAGGGGCAGGTACCTCCCTGCATTGATCAGCGCCTCTGTGGTAACGTATGAGGACTCTGACGAGGACCCGCGCCGACACCTCAGGGGCAGGTACCTCCCTGCATTGATCAGCGCCTCTGTGGTAACGTATGAGGACTCTGACTAGGAGCCGCGCCGACACCTCAGGGGCAGGTACCTCCCTGCATTGATCAGCACCTCTGTGGTAACGTATGAGGACTCTGACGAGGACCCGCGCCGATGCCTCAGGGGCAGGTACCTCCCTGCATTGATCAGCGCCTCTGTGGTAACGTATGAGGACTCTGACGAGGACCCGCGCCGACACCTCAGGGGCAGGTACCTACCTGCATTGATCAGCGCCTCTGTGGTAACGTATGAGGACTCTGACTAGGAGCCGCGCCGACACCTCAGGGGCAAGTACCTACCTGCATTGATCAGCACCTCTGTGCTAACGGGGATGTGCAGTCACATTTGCCTCCCTGCAGCCGTCAGCTCCTCGCTAATTTATCTGCACCCTGGAGGAGCTGCAGGGTCCCGGGACATCAGAGTGTGATTCACAACTCCTCCATAGCCACCCGTGAAAAGAAAATGTTACAATATTTTGCATGAAACTAACTGCAAAAGTGACGTTAGCCAAAAAGCCATTTACAGAAAGAGTCCTGGAAAGGAGACAGGGTGCCCCCTGTGCAGCCAGAAGTCTACGTGCAGCGCTATCCTCCAGCACCGGTCTGTGCCGTGTCCCTGGGTCCTCGTCTAGTCTGTGACCTTCCATGTCCATGGCCTGCTAGAAGCACGGCTTATCCCCATCGCTGTTCGCTGACTCCGCGCCTCCATGTGGCCGCTGACTAGGGGAAGTTTAACACTCCTCTCCTTCCTCACTTAATTAAGCAGTAATTTATGCTCATAAAATGTGCTAAGTGGGAAACTGGAAGAGCTGAGGGCGTCCTGTGCCAGGTCGTCTGTGCCAGCTCCTCCGTGCCAGCCTCCCGGTCACCCTGCAGCTCACCTGTGCTCTCCCCATTCTTGCCGCACACCGGGCCCTGGGAGACGACACATTCCTTTTTACTGAGTACACAATGTGGACAGGCCCCAGAGACGCAGCGGTGCCAAACCTAATGGTGCCAAAGAGAAGGAACAGGAAACCAGTGCAGGAATGGACAACTCATCTCAAAGTATAAGTCCCCTTCATCCTGCCCACACTTGGAAGCGTCAAGCAGGTATTAAAAAAGTCAACCGTGTATAATGTTGTCAACTTTTATTTTTAGTTGTTAAACACTGTTCTTCCCCTGACCAAAACCCCGGAATGCTAAGTTGTTTGTTAGGTACACACAAGGAAAGCAATTTTCAGTGACTGCCTTCCGAATGGTTGTGGCACATGCAGTCGTTAAATTCAACCACAAAAACAGTTGTAGAACTTTACTCTTTTTATTCTTTGGTCAATTTCCCTTGAATAAGAATTCTGTGTAACCAAAAATGCTACGCTGCAAAGTAGGTACATGTAGTAGAGGGTCGGACTGTCCCAGTAGGACACCGGAGAATTCTCTGGTGGGCCCTGGAGCCTTGGCGGCCCCCGAGCAGGACATAGAGGGGCCTGCTAGTTTCAACTGAATGTGTGACCGAGGAATTAAATTTATTGCCTCGTCGCAATGGATAACGAGGCCACCGTCGTAGCAGAAGCCTGCGGCTGATGTGTGTGCGCCCATTGCAGTCTGCGCATGACAGTGACGTCGTTGGTGTAAGGTGTCACTGTCATGCAGCACCTGCGACAGGCGCACTCATTTCAGCCGCTGGCTTCTGCTAGGTGGATGGCCATTTTAACATAAGCACTCCAGATCTGTAAAAAGAGGACACAGTGTGGCATCGGGAGCACAGGCAGGTAAGAGGAATCTTTTTTCCTCTTCTGTGGATGCAGCAAGATGCTGGGGCTAGGCCAAGGGACAGTGGGGTACAGCCAGGCAACTGGACAGTGGGGTACAGCCAGGCCAAGGAATAGGGGGGGCAGGCCAAGGGACATAGTGTGCCAGCCATGACAAGGAACATAATGTACCAGCCAGGCCAAGGGATAGTAGGGTACAGCCAGGCCAAGGGATAGGGGGGGCAGGCCAAGGGACATAGTGTGCCAGCCATGATAAGGAACATAGTGTACCAGCCAGGCCAAGGGATAGTAGGGTACAGCCAGGCCAAGGAATAGGGGGGGCAGGCCAAGGGACATAGTGTGCCAGCCATGACAAGGAACATAATGTACCAGCCAGGCCAAGGGATAGTAGGGTACAGCCAGGCCAAGGGATAGGGGGGGCAGGCCAAGGGACATAGTGTGCCATCCATGATAAGGAACATAATGTACCAGCCAGGCCAAGGGATAGTAGGGTACAGCCAGGCCAAGGGATGGGGGGCAGGCCAAGGGACATAGTGTGCCAGCCATGATAAGGAACATAGTGTACCAGCCAGGCCAAGGGATAGTAGGGTACAGCCAGGCCAAGGAATAGGGGGGGCAGGCCAAGGGACATAGTGTGCCAGCCATGACAAGGAACATAATGTACCAGCCAGGCCAAGGGATAGTAGGGTACAGCCAGGCCAAGGGACATAGTGTACCAGCCAGGCCAAGGGACATAGTGTACCAGCCAGGCCAAGGGACATAGTGTACCAACCAAGCCACATGACATAGGGGGTCAGCCAGGCCTAATGACATAGTGTGCCTGTTACGGGAACGCGGGGTCAGTGGGTGCTCTCGTCCGCTGGCCCGGCTGTCTTTAGCAAGACTGCATGGACCACGGCTCATACCACTGAACGCCCGCTCTATCTCCCCGTGGGCAATACACTACACAGACAACACAGGGTTAAGGTAAAACAGTGTGGCAATACTTTATTGAACCACAATACACAATAGCAAACAGAACATTCCCAACATGCCTGGAATTGTATGGGTACATGGGCGCATATAAAATATCACTGCGTCTCCATGTATTTCCAGTATGACACGATGTCAGAGCTCCCAGGGTCGCTATTCCATCTGTGGATGAACGCACAGAGAAGGGGTAATGACAAGCATAGGGGGATGACCAAGAACTGTCCATAGAGTCCATACAAGGTCCAAAGCCAGTTGACACGAGAGTCACCACCTGGCTTATCTGACCATCTCCATGGAACCAGGCGACCAGCGGATCCCAACCCTGGCTTTCTCCAAACATATCCATGGTGCAGAGATGGTCACTGGATCAGATCTGTGTCCTTCCAACCGGAGCCGAAAACCCCTAGGTTGTATCCTATAGAATCCTAGATCAGTGTCCCTCGTGATGGTGCCATGATGAATTGGCTGCAGTCCTTTCTCTTGTCTGTTGGGTGGTTTGCAGAATGTCTGGCTGGTAGCTCTGTATTACTTCAGGCTCCCAGGATGTGATCTCTGAGTCTTTTTATACCCAAAGCAGGTAAGCTATTTTTAGAATTACCCAGGGTCCTTCAGTCCAACATCAAGATAAGGTAAACAATGGTGATGGGATTAAGTAGCACTGTTAGGGTATGTGCACACGTCCGGATTTCTTGCAGAAATTTCCTGAAGAAAACCGGAAATTTTCTGCATGAAATCCGCTTTTTTTTTTTTTGCGTTTTTTTTCCGTTTTTTTCGCGTTTTTTTAGCATTCTGCAAGCGTAATTAGCTTGCAGAATGCTAAAGTTTTCCAAGCGATCTGTAGCATCGCTTGGAAAACTGACTGACAGGTTGGTCACACTTGTCAAACATAGCGTTTGACAAGTGGGACCATCTTTTTACTATAGATGCAGCTTATTCAGCATCTATAGTAAAAGATAGAATGTTTAAAAATAATAAAAAAATTAAAAAAATGGTTATACTCACGTGCAGGCGTCCGTTCCTATAGATGCCGGTGTGGTTCAGGACCTTCCATGACGTCGCGGTCACGTGAGCGGTCACGTGAGCGGTCACATGACCGGTCTCGACCAATCACAAGACCGCGACGTCATCGCAGGTCCTTCACCGCACACCAGCTATAGAAACCGAAGCGGCAGCATGTAGCGGAGAGGCGGGAAGACATCGAAGGTGAGTATAGGACTATTTTTTATTTTAATTCTTTTTTTTTTGACCAATTATATGGTGCCCAGTCCGTGGAGGAGAGTCTCCTCTCCTCCACCCTGGGTACCAACCGCACATAATCTGCTTACTTCCCGCATGGTGTGCACAGCCCCGTGCGGGAAGTAAGCCATACCTCCCAACTTTTGAAGATGGGAAAGAGGGACAAAGTTTGCGGCGCGCTTTGCGCGCCGCGGCAAATTTTAGGCCACGCCTCTGACCACACCCATTCATAATTAGTCACACCCATATCCACATCCCAACCACACCCATTTAGCACTGCCGATCACACTGTTTCATATACAATAATTATAAACAAAAAAATATGGCCACACAGTGCCCCATACTGTATAATGGCCACACATGATGCTCCATACTGTATAATGACCGCACATGATGCTCCATACTGTATAATGACCCCACATGATGCTCCATACTGTATAATGAACACACATGATGCTCCATACTGTATAATGACCGCACATGATGCTCCATACTGTATAATGACCCCACATGATGCTCCATACTGTATAATGGCCGCACATGATGCTCCATACTGTATAATGACCGCACATGATGCTCCATACTGTATGACCGCAAATGATGCTCCATACTGTATAATGACCGCACATGATGCTCCATACTGTATAATGACCGCACATGATGCTCCATACTGTATAATGACCCCACATGATGCTCCATACTGTATAATGGCCGCACATGATGCTCCATACTGTATAATGACCGCACATGATGCTCCATACTGTATGACCGCAAATGATGCTCCATACTGTATAATGACCGCACATGATGCTCCAGACTGTATAATGACCGCACATGATGCTCCATACTGTATAATGACCCCACATGATGCTCCATACTGTATAATGACCGCACATGATGCTCCATACTGTATAATGACCGCACATGATGCTCCATACTGTATGACCGCAAATGATGCTCCATACTGTATAATGACCGCACATGATGCTCCAGACTGTATAATGACCGCACATGATGCTCCAGACTGTATAATGACCGCACATGATGCTCCAGACTGTATAATGACCGCACATGATGCTCCAGACTGTATAATGACCGCACATGATGCTCCATACTGTATAATGGCCGCACATGATGCTCCATACTGTATAATGACCGCACATGATGCTCCATACTGTATAATGGCCGCACATGATGCTCCATACTGTCTAATGACCGCACATGATGCTCCATACTGTATAATGACCGCACATGATGCTCCATATTGTATAATGACCACACATGATGCTCCATACTGTATAATGACATACAGGCACGCAGCTCACACACAGGCACGCAGCTCACACGCACGCAGCTCACAAACACATGCAGCTTTGACACAAATGCATCACACACGCAGCCATCACACACACACGCAGCCATCACACACACGCAGCCATCACACACACACACGCAGCCATCACACACACACACGCAGCCATCACACACACACACGCAGCCATCACACACACACACACGCAGCCATCACACACACGCAGACATCACACACACACACACACACACACACACGCAGCCATCACACACACACACACACGCAGCCATCACACACACGCAGCCATCACACACACGCAGCCATCACACACACACAGCCATCACACACACGCAGCCATCACACACACACACACAGCCATCACACACACACACACAGCCATCACACACACGCAGCCATCACACACACGCAGCCATCACACACACACACGCAGCCATCACACACACACGCAGCCATCACACACACACACACACACACGCGCAGCCATCACACATGCAGCCATCACACACGCAGCCATCACACACACACGCAGCCATCACACACACACACACGCAGCCATCACACACACACACGCAGCCATCACACACACACACGCAGCCATCACACACACACACGCAGCCATCACACACACACACACAGCCATCACACACATCACACACACACAATCTCCTCTGTGATGCAGGGGCGGCTGATGTCCATGTGCAGCTCTCTGCTGAAGTCTTCAGTCTCCTGCTTACAGCTCTGCACTATCCCGGCACCTCCCCCGTCTCTCCTTCTCTGCCGGGATAGCAGCTAAGAGCAGAAGCCGGAGCTCCGTGCACACACAGCCAGAGGTAGTGAATCGCTGACCTTTCTTCTTGATTGCTGCAGGCTCTCTCCTTCAGCGTGGCAGCGCCGCACAGGGGGCGGGAGGGGGGGGGGTGTTGCGCGGGCGGTCAGGAGGCAGCTTTTATAAAAAAAAAAAAAAACAGGCTCTCTCTACGTCCCGGAAGTGGGCGGGGCTTCACCGGCGGCCGCAAATTCGGGATTTTAAATGCCCGAAGCGGGACAGCGGGACCCCGGTGCCAAAGCGGGACTGTCCCGCTGAAATCGGGACGGTTGGGAGGTATGAGTAAGCAGATCAATGCACTCCTAGGTGTGTGGAATCCCTGCAATTCCGCATTTTAATGAACATGTTGCTTTTTTTTCCGCGATGCGATTTTTTTGCAGAAAAAAAGGCTACATTTGCACAAAAAATGCGGAATACACTGAAAATAATGGGAGGCATATGTTAGCGTTTTTTTCGCGTTTTTATCACGTTTCTATAGCGAAAAAACGCGAAAAAAACCGCGAAAAATACTGAACGTGTGCACATGGCCTTAGCATATAAGCACACATCAATAAACAAAGCCCAACACACTCAATGTACAGTCACTATTACAGACTTACACAGCATGTTAGATAGTATATCAGTTGGCAAGTCTGTCTTCCTGACCCACCAGACATAAACACTCAAATGCACAAGCCAATATACAGATGAAAAGCCAGTTCTTATTGGTCTGCAAAAACGTAGCTGTCTGGGTAATTAAGATACAATCTGGTTTCTTCACAGTGCGAACCAGTCCAAATGACGTAGTGTGCTAGCCAAGCCCCATCACATAGGGGGCCAGCCAGCTCAAGGGACATGGGGAGGCAGCCAGGCCATGGGGAGGCAGCCAGCTCAAGGGACATGGGGAGGCAGCCAGGACAAGGGGCACTTTATATTAGCCAGGCCAAGAGACATAGTGTGCAAGCCAAGACACATGACATAGGGGCCAGCCAGGCCATGGGACATTGGGGGTCCTTCTGAGGGTCTGGACTGTCGGAAGCGCCCTTGTCCCAAGGCATTGGATGAGATGGGGATCCCAGTAAGGCATCTTCCCTAGAAGCCAGGACTGACGAGGAATCAGCATGTGGAGCAGGAGCTAGTGTGAAAGGTAACTCCAGACAAGGGGGTTATAGTAAGGGCAGGCAAGCATCTGCCATTGGAACAGACTGTTGGTGCTTGTTATGTTCCGTGGAAGTTAATGAACTGGGCAATCTAATGTTATGTGTCACGGAGTAAAACTGTGAAAGAGACACTGACACGGCGTGCGGTCGCCCACGTGAAGTCTGGCGTGTTTAGTGGCTGCGATTTAAAGCCGTGTACCATGAAGTATTATGGACTACACTCACCGGCCACTTTATTAGGTACACCATGCTAGTAACGGGTTGGACCCCCTTTTGCCTTCAGAACTGCCTCAATTCTTCGTGGCATAGATTCAACAAGGTGCTGGAAGCATTCCTCAGAGATTTTGGTCCATATTGACATGATGGCATCACACAGTTGCCGCAGATTTGTCGGCTGCACATCCCAAAGATGCTCCATACAAGGCAGGATGGATCCATGCTTTCATGTTGTTTACGCCAAATTCTGACCCTACCATCCGAATGTCGCAGCAGAAATCGAGACTCATCAGACCAAGCAACGTTTTTCCAATCTTCTACTGTCCAATTTCGATGAGCTTGTACAAATTGTAGCCTCAGTTTCCTGTCCTTAGCTGAAAGGAGTGGTACCCGGTGTGGTCTTCTGCTGCTGTAGCCCATCTGCCTCAAAGTTCGACGCACTGTGCGTTCAGAGATGCTCTTAGGCCTACCTTGGTTGTAACGGGTGGCGATTTGAGTCACTGTTGCCTTTCTATCAGCTCGAACCAGTCTGCCCATTCTCCTCTGACCTCTGGCATCAACAAGGCATTTCCGCCCACAGAACTGCCGCTCACTGGATTTTTTTTCTTTTTCGGGCCATTCTCTGTAAACCCTAGAGATGGTTGTGCGTGAAAATCCCAGTAGATCAGCAGTTTCTGAAATACTCAGACCAGCCCTTCTGGCACCAACAACCATGCCATGTTCAAAGGCACTCAAATCACCTTTCTTCCCCATACTGATGCTCGGTTTGAACTGCAGGAGATTGTCTTGACCATGTCTACATGCCTAAATGCACTGAGTTGCCGCCATGTGATTGGCTGATTAGAAATTAAGTGTTAACAAGAAGTTGGACAGGTGTACCTAATAAAGTGGCCAGTGAGTGTATATGTTAAGTCTGTGAGGTGTAAATATGGCCCACAGTGGTTTATGATGGCATAATAAACTACATGAACTAGTTACCGTATATACTCGAGTATAAGCCGACCCGAGTATAAGCCGACCCCCCTAATTTTGCCACAAAAAACTGGGAAAACTTATTGACTCGAGTATAAGCCTAGGGTGGAAAATGCAGCAGGTACCGGTGAATTTCAAAATTAGAAATAGATACTCCATACCATTCATTATGGCCCCATAGATGCTCCACATAAAGCTGTGCCATATATACAATACTCTGCACCGTTGCCCCATAGATAGCTGTGCCATATATATAATGCTCTGCACCGTTGCCCCATAGCTGTGCCATATATATAGTGCTCTGCACCGTTTCCCCATAGCTGTGCCATATATATAATGCTCTGCACCGTTGCCCCATAGCTGTGCCATATATATAATGCTCTGCACCGTTGCCCCATAGCTGTGCCATATAGTGCTCTGCACCGTTGCCCCATAGCTGTGCCATATATATAATGCTCTGCACCATTGCCCCATACCTGTGCCATATATATAGTGCTCTGCACCGTTGCCCCATAGCTGTGCCATATAGTGCTCTGCACCGTTGCCCCATAGCTGTGCCATATAGTGCTCTGCACTGTTGCCCCATAGCTCTGCCATATAGTGCTCTGCACCATTGCCCCATAGCTGTGCCATATAGTGCTCTGCACTGTTGCCCCATAGCTGTGCCATATAGTGCTCTGCACCGTTGCCCTATAGCTGTGCCATATAATGCTCTGCACCGTTGCCCCATAGCTGTGCCATATAGTGCTCTGCACTGTTGCCCCATAGCTGTGCCATATAGTGCTCTGCACCGTTGCCCCATAGCTGTGCCATATAGTGCTCTGCACCGTTGCCCCATAGCTGTGCCATATAGTGCTCTGCACCGTTGCCCCATAGCTGTGCCATATAGTGCTCTGCACCGTTGCCCCATAGCTGTGCCATATAGTGCTCTGCACCGTTGCCCCATAGCTGTGCCATATAGTGCTCTGCACCATTGCCCCATAGCTGTGCCATATAGTGCTCTGCACCGTTGCCCCATAGCTGTGCCATATAGTGCTCTGCACCGTTGCCCCATAGCTCTGCCATATAGTGCTCTGCACCATTGCCCCATAGCTGTGCCATATAGTGCTCTGCACCGTTGCCACATAGCTGTGCCATATAGTGCTCTGCACCATTGCCCCATAGCTGTGCCATACAGTGCTGTGCACCATTGCCCCATAGCTCTGCCATATAGTGCTCTGCACCGTTGCCCCATAGCTGTGCCATATAGTGCTCTGCACCGTTGCCCCATAGCTCTGCCATATAGTGCTCTGCACCATTGCCCCATAGCTGTGCCATATAGTGCTCTGCACCGTTGCCCCATAGCTGTGCCATATAGTGCTCTGCACCGTTGCCCCATAGCTGTGCCATATAGTGCTCTGCACCGTTGCCCCATAGCTGTGCCATATAGTGCTCTGCACCGTTGCCCCATAGCTGTGCCATATAGTGCTCTGCACCTTTGCCCCATAGCTGTGCCATATAGTGCTCTGCACCGTTGCCCCATAGCTGTGCCATATAATGCTCTGCACCGTTGCCCCATAGCTGTGCCATATAGTGCTCTGCACCGTTGCCCCATAGCTGTGCCATATAATGCTCTGCACCGTTGCCCCATAGCTGTGCCATATAGTGCTCTGCACCATTGCCCCATAGCTGTGCCATATAGTGCTCTGCACCGTTGCCCCATAGCTGTGCCATATAGTGCTCTGCACCTTTGCCCCATAGCTGTGCCATATAGTGCTCTGCACCGTTGCCCCATAGCTGTGCCATATAATGCTCTGCACCGTTGCCCCATAGCTGTGCCATATAGTGCTCTGCACCGTTGCCCCATAGCTGTGCCATATAGTGCTCTGCACCGTTGCCCCATAGCTGTGCCATATAGTGCTCTGCACCTTTGCCCCATAGCTGTGCCATATAGTGCTCTGCACCGTTGCCCCATAGCTGTGCCATATATATAATGCTCTGCACTATTGCCCCATAGCTGTGCCATATAGTGCTCTGCACCTTTGCCCCATAGCTGTGCCATATAGTGCTCTGCACCGTTGCCCCATAGCTGTGCCATATATATAGTGCTCTGCACCGTTGCCCCATAGCTGTGCCATATAGTGCTCTGCACCATTTCCCCATAGATACTCCACATAAATGTGTGCTGCTGCTGCTGCAATAAAAAAAAAAAAAAAAAAACACATACTCACCTCTCTTGCAGCTCCTCGGCGCCATCTTCCCCGCGTCTCTCCGCACTGACTGATCAGGCAGAGGGCGGTGCGCACACTGTATACGTCATCGCGCCCTCTGCCTGCAGTCAGTGCAGAGAGACGCCGGGAAGATGGCGCGACTCCCGGCGTGTGGAACGAGGACAGGTGAATATGTCATACTTACCTGCTCCCGGCGTCCCGCTCCTTCCCCCGGACAGCTGGTCTTCGGTGCCGCAGCCTCTTCCTCTATCAGCGGTCACCGGCACCGCTTCATTAGAGAAATGAATAGGCGGCTCCGCCCCTATGGGGGGTGGAGCAGCCTATTCATTTCTCTAATGAGCGGTCCCACGTGACCGCTCAGGGGAAGAGGCTGCAGCACCCGGAGACCGTGGGACGGGCAGGGGGAGCGCCAGGAACGCCGGAACTAGGTGAGTATATGACAGTCCTCACCCGCCGACCCCACCACCGATCATGACTCGAGTATAAGCCGTGGGACGGGCAGGGGGAGCGCCAGGAACGCCGGAACTAGGTGAGTATATGACAGTCCTCACCCGCCGACCCCACCACCGATCATGACTCGAGTATAAGCCGAGAGGGGCACTTTCAGCCCAAAAATTTGGGCTGAAAATCTCGGCTTATACTCGAGTATATACGGTAAGTGGAAAAAGCGTGCCTGTGTGCCTTCATCCCATTGCCAAGCGAGTGTCCCCCAACACATGCAGGAAGCGCTGCACTACAGTACAGTATATGTGTGTATGTATGTACAGTATATGTATCTGTGTGTAGGTACAGTATGTGTGTATGAAAGTGTGTGTATGTAAGTACAGTATATGCATGTGTGTATATTTCTATGTATGTGTGTATGTAAGTACAGTATATGTATGTGTGCGTATATACGGTATATGGGTATGTATATGTGTGTACGGTATGTGTATATTATGTGTGTTTGTAAGTGTGTATGTATGGACAGTATATGCAGGCTCGGACTGGCCCACAGGGTAACAGGAGAATCCCCCGGTGGGCCCCTGTGCAGATCTGGGCCACCAACCCCATTCTATGAGCAGTACCTGGCATAGTTCACATGATTTACTCTGTGCAGAAAAAATAGCATCTCATCATTCAGTAACCAAACTACCTAGTTTGTTATTATGCAGAGATATAGGAACATTTGTGAACGAGGGTAGTGTAATACTTGTATGCAGGTGAGAAGTGGCCCCCAAAGTCAATGTTACTGGTGGGCGCTTGGCACGCCAGTCTGACACTGAGTATATGTATGTGTATGAGTGTGTATGTGCGGTATATGTGTGTATGTATGTACGGTATATGTGTGTGTGTATGTATAATATATGTGTATATATGTACGGTATATGTGTCTACTTTGTGTGTGTGTATGTATGGTATATGTGTATATATGTACGGTATATGTGTCTACTTTGTGTGTGTGTGTATGTACGGTATATGTGTATATAGGTACGGTATATGTATGTATGGTATATGTGTATGTATGTACTTTGTGTGTGTGTATGTACGGTATATGTGTCTACTTTGTGTGTGTGTATGTATGGTATATGTGTATGTATGTAAGGTATATGTATGTACTTTGTGTGTGTGTATGTACGGTATATGTGGGTATTTTGTGTGCGTATGTATGGTATATGTGTGTATGTATGTACGGTGTAACGGGGTCTACCGTGCTGGAGTACCTCTTTAGTACCACCCCGTGTTTCAGGAGGTCCACTCTGTTTCTGGTTGTAGTGATGTATTACTGTATTGATGGAGGTTTTGTTGAGGAATGACTGTATTAACCGGGGTTTCTGTGATGTATTACTGTTTTGACAGTGGTTTGGTTATGTTTTACCGCACAGGCGGTGGTTCTCATGATGTATTGTGACGCCCCAGGGTCCTGGTCGTCGCAGTGGTATTGCTTTCCTCTCAGGGAGAGTGATGCTACGTTTGGAGGCAGTGAAGGAGATCTCTTTGTCAGGTAACACAATGCATGCAACATGTTCACACTCCAGACCAGAAGAGGGAGTGCTAAGCCTGTTTAAGGTGAACTCCCCTCTAAAAACATCCTGATCTGGAGGGAAAGAGTTCAGTTCCTGTCAGGGAGACAGAGGGAAAGGAAGCAGAGGAGCCGTGTAGCCTCAAGTGCTGCAGCTCCTGGGAAGAGACATTCAGAAGGCAGAACTGTATTGCAGCGAGCGTGAAGGAAGTCAGAGTGAAGGAGAGGATACCAGAAGGGGACCGGCCCTGCACAGGCTGCCTCCTTCTGAGGCGCAGAATCCCGTTAGCCGGCACACTGAGGGAGTAAGGACCTTTATGCTTTACTTCAGAGACCACCAGGACAGCTAATTGCAGGTTACCTGTCCCTACACCCAGGAGGCACGGTGGCACCCCTTAGAGGCTGGGGCATGCTAGAGACCCTATAAACCGCCTCAAGCCACCAGTCATACGGGTTTGTCCTGTCCTATACGGGGGACAGAGAGAGCGCAACATCGCATTTGTGAGACCCTTATGTGAAGCCATAGGCAGTAAGGGACTACACCACCGCAGCGCAAGGGAAGGCTACTGATTTCCACCTGGATAAGGGGACTCTGGACTTGCCTCCAAACTGGCCGGACTCTGCCTACCCTGTGGTCTGGTGCCCTGGACTGTGGATGCTGAAGTCTTCAGTAAAGGTAAAGAGACTGCAACCTTGTGTCCTCGTTCTTCACTGCGCCTCTCACCATACCACATTCTATATTCCGGGAAGCCCTGGGGACACACTTCACCTGTGGGAAGGTATACCATCTAGCTGCCATAACATCACCCCAGTGGACCCCTTAAAGCAGCGTCGGTCACCCTGACCGAATACCACAGGTGGCGTGATGAACATTCCCCTTAAAGACCTTTCCCTTTTACACGGACGTCCCAGGGCCATGGACCGGGTCAGCCACCGTGACATCTCCCTGTGAACTGAAAGACCCGGTACCGAGAACCCCACGGCCCCATGGGGGCGATCCAGTATTACTATACTTAGGAAGGTTCTGGTGGTGTATTACTGCACAAACTGTGGTTCTGGTGTATTACTATACTGACATAGGTTTTGGTGGTGTATTACTGCACTGACAGTGGTCCTGGTGATGTATTACTGCACTGACAGTGGTCCTGGTGATGTATTACTGAATTTTTTGTGGTTCTGGTGGTGTATTACCGTATTGACTGTGTTTTGGCTGATGTTTTACTTCACTGACGGTGGTTCTGGTCATGTATTACTGTATTGATCGTGGATCTGTTGTTGATGTATTATTGTATTGAGATATATTGAGAGTGGTTCTGGTGATATTTTACTGCACTGATGGTGGTTCTTGTGATGTATTATTATAGTGACAGAGGTTCTGCTGGTGTATTACTTCACTGACAGTGGTCCTGGCTCTGATCGGCGGTAAGATCATTACAGTGGGAAGAGCCGGGCAAAGTGCCAGAATTGGCACATCTAATAGATATCTTTATTGGAGCAGCTGTGGGCTGCAATTTTTTGGTTGGGGGGGCATTATCCATGGCCCCTTACCAGCCTGAGAATTCCAGCCCCCAGCTGTTTTCTTTAGATTGGTTCGTTGTCAAAAATAGGGAGGACACGCCGTAGTTTTAAATTCTTGATAACCAGCCATGATAAAGCTGACATCTGAGAGTTGCAGCCCTCAGCTGTCAGTTTTGCATGCACTAGTTATCAAAAATAGAAGAGACCCCAAGTCATTTTTTTAAATGTATTTATAGCACAGGCATCGGCAGATGAATACTCCCATCAGCGGTGCCTGCTCTCGCTGTTATCAGCAGGTGTAAGCTGACGGGAGGAGTACTCTCTGATCAGCCATTGTGTATGACTGGAGGTAACCATTTTACTGCCGGTCACAGCAGCTGGCTCACACTGACAGCGTGGGAACTGCATCTCTCTGACCGGCGGCAATGATCTTACCACGGATCAGAGACTGTGTTTGCCACACTGTTATGGAGATAACAGCGTGGCAAACAATGGATGTTCGGGTACCGTTTTGTCACTTCTTTTAGCCTATTCATATCTTAGGAAACCTGAAATGGTTAAAAAAAAACTCAAAAGACTGAACATATGAACAGCACGTCATCTTGCAGTGTATGAGTTCAGTGTTTTTTTTTTTATTTAGCACTTTTTCAGTCTGGATACAGAGCGGATCTGCCACAAAAAAATGCTGTGTGCACATACCTAGGGGATATATGTGCACACGTTGCGGATTTTGCTGCGGACCATCAGTGGTTTTGATGCTGCGGATTCGCAGCTGTTTTCCCTGCGTTTACAGTACCATGAAAACCTATGGAAAACAAAATCCGCAGTGCACATGCTGCAGAAAGTACCGCGCGGAAACGTATCGTTATTTATTCCGCAGCATGTCAATTCTTTGTGCGGATTCCGCTGCGGTTTACACCTGTTCCATAATAGGAATCCCCAGGTGTTAAAACGCAGGTGAAATCCGCACAAAAATCACTGGAAATCCGCGGTAAATCTGTGGGTAATCCGCAGGTAAAATGCAGTGCATTTTACCTGCGGATTTTTCAAGATCTGAGCGAAAAATCCGCACATGAATCCGCAACGTGTGCACATAGCCTGATGTTCTGTTGCCAAGCATCATGCGACCTTGGTGAGACGATGAAGTCTCTGGATTGTGCTGGAGAACAGACTGCAGAGAATAGACTGGAGTAAAACAAGGACATTCTGACGTGCAGTAAAAAGCTGATAAAGAACAATTCTATTTCACAAACTCACTTCCTTTTGCAAGTTTCATGTTTTATTTTGTTATTATTATATTCATGATGAAAATGAAAAATGAGCTGTGAAACACGATTTTATTTCTATATTTTAGTGAGAACAGAAGATGTTTCCTCACAATCAACCAATGCTAGAAGGAATGCAAATTATACTTAAAGGGAACCTGTCCCCACATGTGACCTATGTGAGCTGTGACTATGGGCAGACAGGTTATAGATTGCTGAGGACGGCGATCCCTGTGTGTCTCATATCAGATGTAACGTTCCTATCACTTTATATAAATGAGATATTCCAGGCTCTGGGCGGGACGCTGCCCATAAGATAACTCCGCCTCCAGAGGTGGTTATACATAAAGGGGAGTGACCAGTGTGGTGTGTGATGATTGCCAGTGTGATGTGTGATGGCCGCTCTCACTGCAGAGCTGTGTGTGATTATACCTGACATATCTGCAGCCTCCAGCGCACAGACAGGGTGTAAACATGTTACAATGCAGCAGAGCTCAAAGAGAAGCAAAAATGTGTTTGTAAGAAGACAAAGTTCATTTCTCCTGTGTTACTTGTCTCACACTGGTCACTCCCCCTTCATGTATAATAACCTCTGGAGGCGGAGTTATCTTCTGGGCAGCGTCCCGCCCAGAGCCTGGAAGAGGTAATTTACATAAAGTGATAAAAGAGGATTTCTCAAAAGCAACACAGCTGATATGAGCCACCGGGATCACCGTCCTCAGCAATCTATAACCTGTACGACCAGAGTAACAGTTTACATGGGTCTCATGTGGTGACAGATTCCCGTTAAAATGGGAGACAGAGGAGAAGCTTTCAGTGCCCAGAGAGGTTCATGATGACCAGAGAAGCTTTAAATGTCCAACGAGTCTCATGATTACCAGAGAAGCTTTCAATGTCCAGACAGTCTCATGATGATTAGAGAAGCTTTCAATGCCCAGAGAGGCTCATGATGACCAGAGAAGCTTTCAATGTCCAGAGAGGCTCATGATGACCAGAGAAGCTTTCAATGTCCAGAGGGGTTCATGCTGACTAGAGAAGCTTTCAATGCCCAGAGAATCTCATAATGACCAGAGGAGCTTTCAATGTCCAGAGAGGCTCATGCTGACCAGAGAAGCTTTCAATGTCCAGAGAGGCTCATGCTGACCAGAGAAGCTCTCAATGTCCAGAGAGGCTCATGATGACCAGAGAAGCTTTCAATGCCCAGAGAGGCTCATGATGACCAGAGAAGCTTTCAATGTCCAGAGAGGCTCATGCTGACCAGAGAAGCTCTCAATGTCCAGAGAGGCTCATGATGACCAGAGAAGCTTTCAATGCCCAGAGAGGCTCATGATGACCAGAGAAGCTTTCAATGCCCAGAGAGGCTCATGATGACTAGAAAAACTTTCAATGCCCAGAGAGTTTCATGATGACCAGAGAAGCTTTCAATGTTCACAGAGGCACATGATGACCAGAGAAGCTTTCAATGTCCAGAGAGGCTCATCATGATGACTAGAGAAGCATTGAATGCTCAGAGATGCTCATGATGACCAGAGAAGCTTTCAATGTCCACAGAGGCTCATGATGACCAGAGAAGCTTTCAATGTCCGGAGAGTCCCATGATGACCAGAGAAGCTTTCAATGTCCAGAGAGACTCATGATGACCATAGAAGCTTTCAATGTTCAGAGAGGCTCATGCTGACCAGAGAAGCTTTCAATGTCCAGAGAATCTCATGATTACCAGAGAAGCTTTCAATGTCCAGAAAGGCTCATGATGACCATAGAAGCTTTCAATGCCCAGAGAGGCTCATGATGACCAGAGAAGCTTTCAATGCCCAGAGAGGCTCATGATGACCAGAGAAGCTTTCAATGCCCAGAGAGGCTCATGATGACTAGAAAAACTTTCAATGCTCAGAGAGGCTCATGATGACTAGAGAAGCTTTCAATACCCAGAGAGGCTCATGATGACCAGAGAAGCTTTCAATGCCCAGAGAGGCTCATGATGACTAGAGAAGCTTTCAATGCCCAGAGAGTTTCATGATGTCCAGAGAAGCTTTCAATGCCCAGAGAATCTCATAATGACCAGAGGAGCTTTCAATGTCCAGAGAGGCTCATGCTGACCAGAGAAGTTTTCAATGTCCAGAGAGGCTCATGCTGACCAGAGAAGCTTTCAATGTCCAGAGAATCTCATGATGACCAGAGAAGCTTTCAATGTCCAGAGAGGCTTATAATGATGACCAGAGAAGCTTTCAATGTCCAGCGAGGCTCATGATGACCAGAGAAGCATTGAATGCTCAGATATGCTCGTGACGACCAGAGAAGCTTTCAATGCCCAGAGAGGCTCATGATGACCAGAGAAGCATTGAATGCTCAGAGAGGCTCATGATGACTAGAGAAGCTTTCAATGCCCAGAGAGGCTCATGATGACATAGAAGCTTTCAATGTCCAGAGAGGCTCATGCTGACCAGAGAAGCTTTCAATGTCCAGAGAGGCTCATGCTGACCAGAGAAGCTTTCAATGTACAGAGAATCTCATGATGACCAGAGAAGCTTTGAATATCCAGAGATGCTCATAATGACCATAGAAGCTTTCAATGTCCAGAGAGGCTCATGATGACTAGAGAAGCATTGAATGCTCAGAGATGCTCATGATGACCAGATAAGCTTTCAATGCCCAGAGGGGTTCATGCTGACTAGAGAATCTTTCAATGCCCAGAGAGGCTCATGATGACAAGAGAAGCTTTCAATGCCCAGAGAGGCTCATGATGACCAGAGAAGCTTTCAATGCCCAGAGAGGCTCATGATGACCAGAGAAGCTTTCAATGCCCAGAGAGTCTCATGATGACCAGAGAAACTTTCAATGCCCAGAGAGGCTCATGATGACATAGAAGCTTTCAATGTCCAGAGAGGCTCATGCTGACCAGAGAAGCTTTCAATGTCCAGAGAGGCTCATGCTGACCAGAGAAGCTTTCAATGTACAGAGAATCTCATGATGACCAGAGAAGCTTTGAATATCCAGAGATGCTCATAATGACCATAGAAGCTTTCAATGTCCAGAGAGGCTCATGATGACTAGAGAAGCATTGAATGCTCAGAGATGCTCATGATGACCAGATAAGCTTTCAATGCCCAGAGGGGTTCATGCTGACTAGAGAATCTTTCAATGCCCAGAGAGGCTCATGATGACAAGAGAAGCTTTCAATGCCCAGAGAGGCTCATGATGACCAGAGAAGCTTTCAATGCCCAGAGAGGCTCATGATGACCAGAGAAGCTTTCAATGCCCAGAGAGGCTCATGATGACCAGAGAAGCTTTCAATGCCCAGAGAGGCTCATGATGACCAGAGAAGCTTTCAATTCCCAGAGAGGCTCATGATGACTAGAGAAGCATTCAATGCCCAAAGAGGTTCATGATGACCAGAGAAGCTTTCAATGCCCAGAGAATCTCATGATGACCAGAGGAGCTCTCGAAGGCTGAAGAGGATCATGATGGCTGATGTAGTTCTCATAGTTGAAGTACATGTTCTTAATGACCAGTAAACTCCCATGGTCAGAGAGGATCCTCACTACAGAGGTTTATGATGGCCAGAATAGTCTTCAGTGGCTGGAGAAGCACCTGATGGAATGTCTACTTTTTTTTTTAATATGGCAGTCTTTTTCGGTGTTATGACTACGCTTCCTGAGCCATCTCATGGGTGTATACATGTGTACAGAACACAGGCTGGTCTGCACTTTGTTTAGCACTTGTTGCTCCGGTTCTCACAACATCTTTTTTATGCCACAGACATAAAATTCTAGTTTTATATGTTTGTCGTGGCCTAAGCTTTTATGGGTTTCTCTTGGCTGTGAGTTCTTGTTGGCACTTGGCGCTGCCGGCAGTGCCTGGTGATTCAGATGTGACCCGTTCAGTAAGAACTTTTGTAGTTACTTGTATTATTAGTGTTGTTATGTACCAGGATGATATGTGGCTTCGAAAAACTGTTTGATACTGTGCTGAAACAAAGACAAGAAAATCCACAATAATGAAGATGATCCAGACAAAAATACTAAATAAAACGAGAACCAAGGACAGAAAAGGTGATCATCACCCTCGGATAATTCATTGGCACTTTTTGGCATAAAAAGTGAGAGGAGTGAAGCACAGTCAACTGTTTCCACGGAAAATCTACACACATCTCGCCTGCTCTGCACTATGACGAGCCTACTCCCAAAATTTATGTCCCACACTCTACCAACCATACATGTCTCGCCTGCTCTGTGCTGTGACGAGCCTACACACAACATTTATGTCCCACATAGTAATTATCTTACACATCTTGCCTGCTCCGCTCTTTGGTGAGCCTACACACAACATTTATGTCCCACATAGTAATTACCATACACAAGTCTTGCCTGCTCTGCGCTGTGATGAGCCTGCACATAAGATTTGTCATACACACTGTAAAAACCATGCACACGTCTCTTCTGCTCTGCACAGTGACATTTATGTCCCGCACTGTAATTATCTTACACATGTCTCCTGCTCTGCAGTGTGACGAGCCTGCACATGACATTTAAGTCCCACACTGTAACAACCACACACACATCTCGCCTGCTCTGTGCTGTGACGAGCCTGGACACAACCTTTATGTCCCACACTGTAATTATCTTACACATCTTGCCTGCTCCGCTCTTTGGCGAGCCTGCACACAACATTTATGTCCCACACTGTAATTATCTTACTCATGTGTCTCCTGCTCTGCAGTGTGACGAGCCTGCACATGACATTTAAGTCCCACACTGTAACAACCACACACACATCTCGCCTGCTCTGTGCTGTGACGAGCCTGCACACAACCTTTATGTCCCACACTGTAATTATCTTACACATCTTGCCTGCTCCGCTCTTTGGCGAGCCTGCACACAACATTTATGTCCCACACTGTAATTACCTTACACATATCTCTCCTGCTCTGCAGTGTGACGAGCCTGCACATGACATTTAAGTCCCACACTGTAACAACCAAACACACATCTCGCCTGCTCTGTGCTGTGACGAGCCTGGACACAACCTTTATGTCCCACACTGTAATCATCTTACACATCTTGCCTGCCCCGCTCTTTGGCGAGCCTGCACACAACATTTATGTCCCACACAGTATTTAGCATACACGCGTCTCGCCTGTAGTGATGAGCGAATAGTGAAATATTCGTATTCGGGAAAATTGGCACAAATAATTTCTAACATCCGTGTATTCATACTGAATAACGAATCCAATGCTAGTCAATGTGAAAGCCGAATATTTTTCTGCTGGACCCACAAACAGGTCTGGGGGCCGGAGAAAAAAGCTGAAATGGATGGGAAAGAGCTAAAACCAAATGGGAACAGAATGGAGAAGATGCCGGCGTGCCTTTCTGACTCACAGATGGGATCTGGGAATAATGTCGTCAGAGTATTGCACTGGTTTTATAAGAAGAGCTACCAAACATTTGTTTCCTTCATAATTACATGTATAGGGGCAGCACGGTGGCTCAGTGGTTAGCACTGCAAGGAGTTTGTATGTTCTCCCCGTGTTTGCGTGGGTTTCCTCCGGGTTCTCCGGTTTCCTCCCACATTCCAAAGACATACTGATAGGGAATTTAGATTGTGAGCCCCATTGGGGACAGCAATGATAACGTCTCTAAAGCGCTGCGGAATATGTTGGCGCTTTATAAAAATAAAGATTATTATTATTACATAACGCTAAATTAAAAAAAAATGATACCTCCCCATTCCATGGAATGTTTTGGCTTTAATTTTTCCTTTAACATTTGTGAGGGCTCTCACTCCTACATTTGGGAGATCCCTCCCTCATTCCAAATAGCCAGATAGTGGAACACATGTTCCCCATCCCTTTATAATGCCAGCTAAAACATGCCCATTGGAATTTTGGGCATCACCCGCCACCACTAGTGATGAGCGATGTCATAAGATTATTCTGATATTCTATGGAGACCGGTGACGTGGATCAGAGTGAAGACAAAAACACGGTATATCAAGACTCAATAGAGTATATTGTAGGAACACAGGCTTCAGTTAACAGGTGGAAAGCAAACAGAGGCTCTAAGAATCAAGCAGCAGACATATGCAGACTCAGGAATATATGGGTGTTGTCAGTACAGACCGATGATGAGAGTTCGAGCCCGGGAATGCAGGATCCAGAGGTTCAGAGCCCGGACTGGGCTCCTAGCGGAGAGCAGGCCGCAGCGGAGGTGGGTGCAGAGCAGATCCAGGGAAGTAAAGTCTTTCAGATGGGAGGCAGACCGGTAGCAAACGGGGTATCCCGATGAACAGAAGAGACAGGCAAGATACAAGTCCTTCTAGCTTGGCAGCAGGTGAAGTACGAGATACACAAACAAGGGATAGTGTGCAGAGTCCCTTCATATATGCAGCAGACAGGAAACAAGGAATATCAGACAGGAAACAAGATGGCCCTCGTGAAGCCACGAACTCCATCTTAGAACTAAGGGCAAGACCAGGCAAAACAGGTACACAATTCAGATCCTTACATCACTCTCCTCTTAAAAGATGTCCTCTGGACAATATCAGACCTGGTTTATTGGGGTATCTGCTGTGGAAATGTTTGATCAGGCGAGGAGCGTGGACATTCTCCTGAGGTTCCCAGGAATTCTCCTCAGGCGAGTACCCTTGCCATTTCACCAAATACTGAAGTTGTCTCCTATGGATTCGAGAATCAATGATCTTCTTCCACAATGAATTCTTGCCCGCCAATGAGAACTGGATCAGGAGGAACGGATGTGCCTCCGGGAAAGGGATTCGATACTACTGGTTTAAGCAGGGAGACATGAAAAACAGGATGTATTTGCAAAGAATTAGGCAACTTGAGTCGGCAGGCTATGGAACTTACTATGCTGATGATTTTGTATGGGCCAACATATTTTTGCCCTAGTTTAAGTTTAGATGTTGGAACCCTGAGCTTCAAGCTTTTTGTTTTAAGCCAAACCATGTGTCCTACCTTGTATGCTGGTGTTGGTTTGCAGAACCTGTCTGCTGCCTTCTTGTATCTCTCCTGAGCTGTGGCCAGAGTTTGTTTCAGAGCCTCCAAATTCTGTTGAAGAGATGTAATGCCGTCGGCTACTGCGGGCACGGACATGTCTACCAGGAGTCAAGGGAGAATACTGGGATGATATCCTTTGTTAGCAAAGAATGGAAACTCTTTGGTGGACGCACTCTGTGAATTATTATAAGTGAATTCAGTCAGTGGGAGTAAATTCACCCAATCATCTTGTAAGTGGCACACGTAGCGATGTACGTACTGCTCCAAGGTCTGGTTGGTCTGTTCAGTTTGGCCGTTAGACTGCGGATGGAAAGCAGATGACAAATTTACCTTGATGCCCAGAGCAGCACAGAAGCTTCACCAAAATCTTGAGGTAAATTGGACCCCTCAATCCGATATTACTTCATCCAGAACTCCTTGTAGCTGAAAAACATAATTTTCCCTTCACCATGACAGCACCGTACGTGAGAGATGGCATCCGCCCCCAGGAACAGGAAACCTGCAGCAGAGATAAAAGAAGGGGGCGGCACCTCTCCCCTCAGTTTGGTTTCCTGTTCCTGCAGGTGGATGCCTGCGGCACAGCGCTTACCTCCAGGGGGATCTCCCTCTGATGATCACCAGTCTGGAGGCTGAGGTCCGCGGTGGGGGCAGCCGTACTCGGTGGCATCACGTACGGTGCTGTCAGGGCAAATCCTGGGTCCGAGGGAGCTGCTGCATGCCGCGCCTCATCCCCCCGCTGCACTCCCCAGCATCCGATCCTTTTAGGAGGCTGGTCCGGGAAATGGGCATGTCCTTCACAGACGCTGGCGCCGAAGTGAAGGTGACGACTCAGGAAGTGACGTCACATGCCGGAGGAGCCGGTGTGCTGGGGCGGAAGTTGCTCCAGAGGCGTGCACACCACTCCTGCCCTATAAGGGAAAAAGTGGATGCGGCAAAGGCCTCCCAAACATGGCAGAGCCCACAGTGGATCCTGGCATACTGGCGGGACCACTACCCAAGATGAATGAAGAGGCACAATCTACCGGGGTACTCAGGGTTCTGGAGGGGTGAGTGCCTTTGTAAGGCAAAACACGCATACTGATGTCTTTACACCATGTGTTTTTTAGGGAAGGAAAGCTACCACCAAACAGAAGAATAAGGCTTGTGCACTATGCAAAGAAACCCTCCCTAGACTGTATAGCAAACAAATCTGCCAGTCATGCATTGATAAAACAGTAGCAGAAGAGTCTTCTTCCTTATTGCAGAATATTAAAGCCATCATCCCAGAGGAAGTTAAATAAGCTGTTAAAGAACAACTAAAACACCATGCAACAAAGGGAACTCCTACTCCTCCTCCCCCAACCATGTCCAGAGGTCTGATGTAGATTCAGGAGAAGATCAGGGAGAATTAACCCCCTCTGATGCCTCAGACCTGGACTCCTCAGATGAGGAGTATGGCCGCCCTTATTTTCAATCCCAAGATATCGGAAAATTGCTCAAACTTGTTAGGGCGACTATGGGGTGGAAACCCCTAGAGAGCCACGATCAATTCAGGACACTATGTTTAGCAATCTGGAGGGGAAAAAGCGCACATTTTTTCCCTTTCATGATAATATCTTAAATATGATCAAAAGAGAGTGGAAAAAAACAAATAAAAAGATATCTATCCTGCAGGCATTAAAAGGCAAATACCCTTTTGACGAAGAGGTCTGTGAAAAGTGGGAAAAGGCTCCTAGGTTAGATGCAGCCATTGCCAGTACCTCTAAAGGAGTAGCGCTACCATTTGAGGACATGGGAGCCCTAAGAGATCCCCTTGACAAAAAAAAAGATGCTTTTCTGAAATCCGCCTGGGAGGTGGCGACATGGTCGTATAAACCCGGGGTAGCCGCCACTTGCACAGCACGTGCTATGGTTAAGTGGTTAGAGGAGCTGGGTGATCAGATTAAAAGCAAATGCCCAAGAGAAAGACTACTGGAGGCATTACCCTCCTTGCAGGGGGCGGCAAGGTTCCTGTTATGATCCTGGTGGTTAGAACACATGAACTGACCTGATAAGTATACCCAAAAATAAGGACAAGCTCTGGGAATGTGGGACCTTTACTGACCGCAATTCTGATCCTATCAATCCACACAATAGGCAGCCGTGGAGCGTTCCTAACAGGCCTAGATGCCTCGTTCACAGCCTGAAAAACTAGCTACCCCTAGAGAGAAACAAAGCCTCACTTGCCTCAGAGAAATTATCCCCAAAGTGTAAGCAGCCCCCCACAAATAATAACGGTGAGTTTAAGGGGAAAACACAAACATAGAAATGAAAATAGGTTTTAGCAAATGAGGCCCGCTAATAACTAAATAGTCAGAAGATAGCAAGGAATCTGTGCGGTCAGTATAAAATACTACAAAAGTATCCACGCAGAGAATACAAAAAGACCCCCACACCGACTCACGATGTGAGGGGCGCAACTCCGCAACCCAGAACTTCCAGCTAGCAATCAAATAGCATATAAGCAAGCTGGACTGAACTCATAACATACTGAGAAACATTTTCAAATAGAAATGAGCAAAAATGGACTAGCATGAACTTAGCTTCTCGACGAGGAGACAGGTCACAAGGGAAGTCCCAGAGAGATCTGAACCAGTACTGAATACAACGACAGCAGGCAACAAGTAAAGGTCCAGATGGAGTTAAATAGGCAGCAGGCCTAGCAGGAAACGAGGCAGCTGGGGTCCAGCTACAGACCAGCAGTAACACTAAAAGCCACCAGAGGGAGCCCATGAACAGAACTCACAAAGTACCACTCATGACCACAGGAGGGAGCCCGAGAACGGAATTCACAACAGGTTCCTAGCAGATGCTTCCGTCAACTCTGTCAGATGTGCCGCCCGTGCATGTGCCTTATCCAACTCAGGACGCAGGGCATTGTGGGTAAAGAATTGGACTGCAGACTTCCAATCAAAAGTCAAACTCTGGACAGTACCCTGTGAGGGACAGTATCTCTTTGGCAAAGCCTTAGATGAAATCCTAGAGAAGGCGTCGGACAAGAAAAAACCTTTCCTAGACGCCGGTGGGATACTCCTCGCTCATCCTTTCGTGGGTGCGGATATAGAAGTGGCCGAGGTCGATCGGAGGATAAGTCTATGCGGGGCAGACCCTGGAAAGAGAGGAAAGAGAGGGGATTCCTCTTTAGTAAACCTCCCCCCAAACCTGACCCCAAACACCAATGATGCCAAAATTTCAGTGGGGGGAAGACTCCGATTGTTTGTCCACCAGTGGGCAGCATTACCAGCTTCTCAATGGGTAACCAGCTTATTGTCAGAAGGTCTACGGTCGAAATTCTCCAGCCCCCCGCCGAGACGCATGATAATGACCCAGGTGTCCGACAAAAATCAGGCCACACTAGAGCTAGAGGTCCATCTCCTCATACAAAAAGGGGTCCTAATAAGAGTACCTCACCAGGAGATAGGGAAAGGTTTCTACAGCACCTTGTTCCTCACGCCAAAACCGGACAGCTCGCTGAGAGCAATATTCAACTTGAAGGCACTAAAGCGCTATATTCAGCTGGAGAGCTTCAAAATGGAAACTCTAAAAACGGCAATAAAAGTACTCGACCCGGACTGTTACATGGCAGTAATAGATCTTACAGATGCTTAACACCATGTGCCAATTGCTGGCCAACATCAACAGTACCTAAGATTAGTGGTAAACATTCAAAAATTCCCACCCATCTGCAATACCAATGCCTTCCCTTTGGGGTGGCTATAGCTCCTCGCATATTTACAAAAATTATTTCCGAAGTAGCGTCTTTTATCAGAAAGGAAGATATAATGCTTGTACCCTATTTGGACGATTTTCTTGTAATAGCAGACAACAAAGAAAATTGTGTAAAAGCAGTCACGAGAGTGCTGGAGGTACTGACCAAGCTAGGCTGGATAGTAAATCTAAAAAAATCAAAATTAGTCTCAGCTCAGATTCAAGAATTCCTTGGCATTCAATTAGATTCAGTCAAACAAGAGTGTGTCCTCCCGCAGAGGAAAATTCAAGCCATTCAACAAAAAATACAACTGGTCCAACTGGGACAGCCCATTTCATTACAGAAAGCAATGTCACTCTTGGGTGTCCTAACAGCAACAATCCCAGCGACCCGGTGGGCGCAAGCCCACATGAGAGAATTGCAATGGCAGATACTATCCGAGCAGATGAAAAATCCATACAACGTGAATAGGAAAATTCTTCTATCACCAAGAGTTCAAGACTTATTAAAATGGTGGCTGAGAACAGAAAATTTAAACAACGCAGTGCCTTGGTCAGTGCAGAATCCAGTGGTGCTAACTACCGATGCAAGCCCATGGGGGTGGGGAGCACACCTAGAGGGTCATGTCCTACAGGGTCAATGAGAGCCCTCAAAGAGAGCAGCATCTTCCAATCTAAAAGAACTGTCAGCGGTGAGGTTAGCACTTCTTAATGTAGGAGAAAAAATCCAGGGAAAACATGTGGTGGTGTTGTCCGACAACAGCACAACTATAGCCTACATAAATCGGCAAGGGGGTACAACATCAGCATCCCTTATGGCAGAGGCCAAAGAACTGTTCATAAGGGCAGAAAACAACCTTCTTTCCCTAGCGGGAACATACTTGAAAGGGTCAGAGAATGTGGTAGCCGATTTCTTAAGCCCTCACATATTACATCAAGGAGAGTGGTCCCTGAACCAGGAAATACTTGGGAAAATCTGTGCCAGCTGGAGCACTCCAGAAATAGACTTGTTTGCAACAAAAGAAAATCGGAAGGTGAAGAAATTCTACTCCCTAAACCCAAGAGAACACCCAGAATGAGTGCATGCACTTCTGTACTGATGGAACTTTCGTCTAGCATATGCGTTTCCCCCGATACCATTAATCCCAACAGTCCTCAAGAAAATCCGGGAAGACAAGGCACGAGTAATGCTTGTCCCACCCTTTTGGCCAAAAAGGGCATGGTTCACATGGCTCTCGGACCCGTGGATCCTTCCGGATACTCCGAACCTCCTACAACAGGGACCAGTACAACACCCTCAAGTACACAGGCTCCATCTCACCGCCTGAAACTTGAGACGGGGCTCCTACTAGCAAAGGGATTCTCGAACCCTTTGGTAACCACGTTGCTCGCCAGCAGGAAAAAGGTCACGTCAGACAAATACCAGAAAATTTGGCAGAAATTCCTAGAGTTCTCGGGGCGACAATTCTCTGAAATGAGCCAAGAAATTCCGGTAAAAGAAATTCTAGAATTTCTTCAAAAAGGGTTAGAAAGGGGGCTATCTACTAGCACCTTAAAAGTGCAAGTCTCTGCCCTGGGTGCATTGTTTGATCAGAAACTTGCTGACCACCCTTGGGTCTATAGGTTCATCCGGGCCTCCTTTGCAGCCAGACCCTCAAAATTACTACCTATGGTGGCTCCCTGGTATCTAAATTTAGTTTTAAATGCCCTAACCTCCCCCCCTTTGAGCCTCTCTCTTTCATTTCAATAAAGTCCTTAACCCTAAAAACGGTCCTCCTGGTTGCCTTAACTTCAGCTCGACGTACCTGCGAGCTGCAAGCTATTTCGGTAAACCCCTCTTACACTACCTTTCATTATGACAAAGTGATTATTAAAACTGACCCGGCCTTCTTTCCAAAGGTCAACTCAAAGTTCCACAGAGACCAGAAAATAATCTTGCCCTCATTTTGTCCTCAACCAAAATCCAAGGGAGAACAAACCTTCCATTATCTTGATGTCAGATGCTGCCTGCTTCAATGTATAGAAGCCATAAAAACTTGGCGTCCGTCATCAACACCTTTTTGTCTCCTTTCAGGGGACAAACAGGGGAAAAAGGCCTCAAAGTCAACTATTACACGGTGGTTGCGTGCGGCTATCTCACTTTCATATTCTTCTTCTGGTCAAGGTCCCCCACTGGGTGTTACGGCCCACTCCACGCATGCTATTGCTACATCATGGGCAGAAAGGGCAAATGCTTCCATGGAACAGATTTGCAGAGCGGCAGTATGGTCTTCACCCTCCACCTTCTTCCGACATTATAGGCTAGACTTAGGTCTGTCAAACCTTTCTTTTGGGAGGAATGTGTTATCTGCTGTTGTGCCACCCTAGGAGTCTTTCAATTTCTTCTTTTCTCACGTACGGTGCTGTCATGGTGAAGGGAAAAAGTGATAATTACTTTACCGGTAATTTGATTTTCCAGAACCATGACAGCACCACATTAATTCCTGCCCTATCTTGGTGATGGTTGTGTGATGCACAAAAAAGCAAACAAAAAAAAGAATATATATACTGTATATATATATAGTAACAAATAATTGACTATACAAAATGAATGTAATATACGTGTGTGTGCTAACAAGGCGGTCATCTTCCATACTCTGAAACAAACTGAGGAGAGAGGTGACGCCCCCTTCTTTTATCTCTGCTGCAGGTTTCCTGTTCCTGGGGGCGGATGCCATCTCTCACGTATGGTGCTGTCATGGTTCTGGAAAATCAAATTACCGGTAAGTAATTAGCATTTTTCTGTACAATAAGATCCGCTGTCTGCTTGGCTGTCGGTAAATCGGTACAGGGGATGAAATGAGCAGCCTTGGTTAACCGGTCAACCACTACTAAAATCGTGTTCTTTCCTTTTGAAGTAGGCAACTCTACAATAAAGTCCATTGAGATAGACCCCCAGGGACGAGATGGGATAGGGAGAGTTTGCAACAGTTCAGTAGGTGAGGAGCGGGGAATTTTTGATCTGGCACATACCTCACATGACGAAACGTAATGTTGAACGTCTTTCCGGTAGGTTGGCCACCAAAAGAAGCGAGATACGAATTCCTGAGTTTTCTGGACCCGTCTATGGCTGGCGATCTTAGAGTCATGCATTAATTTTAGTACACTTAAACTCACCGTTTCTGGGATATACAGACATTGTCCCTGGAACCAAAGTCTGTTTTTCAAGGTTAGATTTACCTGACTGGGTGGTTGGATCAGAAGTGGATCCGCAGCGTAAGCCTTCTTAATATCCGTTAATAGATCTTGATTGTGTAACACACCTATGAAGTTATTTTCCGAGAGTATGGTCCTCGGAAGCGAGGCCGGAGTTACGTAATCCGAATGAATCCTAGACAGTGAATTGGCATTCCCATTGCGAGAGCCCGGCCTATAGGAAATAATGAAATCAAACTGGTTAAGAAATAGATTCCACCAAGCCTGTCTGGGTTTAAGACATCAAACAAAGCTCTAGCCTGGGCAAACCCCTTGTGTCATGATCTCTGCAGGCAGAGATCATAGCAAGCCTATAGAGGGACAAGCTCTCGGAAGATGGAACTATACTGACCATGAACTAAGCCTGCCGCGCAACTAGAAATAGCCAGGTAGCATTTCCTATTTATCGCTAGATGCCCAGCTCTGGCCTAAGACCTAAATAGCTAGCAGAGGGAAATATAAGACCTGGCTCACCTCTAGAGAAATATTCCAAAGAAGACAGTAGCCCCCCACATATAATGACGGTGAGTTCAGATGAAACAACAAACGCAGCAGGAAAATAGTCGTAGCAAATTTGAGGTCCGCTTACTAGATAGCAGAAGACAGATAGTATACTTTCATGGTCAGCAGAAAAACACTAACAAAACACCATCCAGAGATTACCTTAAACTCTGGCATTAACTCATAACGCCAGAGTAGCAATCCCTGATCAACGAGAGCTTTCCAGACACAGTAACAAAACTTCAGCTGTGAACTGGAACAAATAGGCAAAAGGAAACATGGACAAAAGTCCAACTTATCTAGTAGTTGTCTAGAAGCAGGAACAAGCACTGAGAGGCATCAGATAACATTGTTGACCGGCAAGAAACCACCAGAGAAATGAGCTTAAATAGCGACACCCACTACTGATGGAACCAGGTGAAACAGGAAAGAGGATGACAAGTCCAATTCCACAAGCGGCCACCGGGGGAGCCCAGAATCCAAATTCACAACAGTACCCCCCCCTCAAGGAGGGGGCACCGAACCCTCACCAGATCCACCAGGGCGACCAGGATGAGCCCTATGGAAGGCACGAACAAGATCAGAAGCATGAACATCAGATGCATTGACCCAAGAATTATCCTCCTAGCCGTAACCCTTCCAGTTGACCAGATACTGGAGTCTCCGTCTGGAAACACGAGAGTCCAAAATTTTCTCCACAACGTACTCCAACTCACCCTCAACCAACACCGGAGCAGGAGGCTCAACTGAAGGTACAACAGGTACCTCATACCTGCGCAATAACGACCGATGAAAAACGTTATGAATGGAAAAGGACGCAGGGAGGTCCAAACGGAAAGAAACAGGATTAAGAATCTCCAATATTCTATAAGGGCCGATGAACCGAGGTTTAAACTTAGGAGAAGAGACCCTCATAGGGACAAAACGAGAAGACAACCACACCAAATCTCCAACACAAAGCCGAGAACCAACACGACGATGACGGTTGGCAAAACGCTGAGTCTTCTCCTGGGACAACTTCAAATTGTCCATAACCTGCCCCCAGATGTGATGCAATCTCTCCACCACCGCATCCACTCCAGGACAATCCGAGGATTCCACCTGACCGGAGGAAAATCGAGGGTGAAACCCCGAATTACAGAAAAACGGGGACACCAAGGTGGAAGAGCTGGCCCGATTATTGAGGGCGAACTCTGCCAATGGCAAAAAAGCAACCCAATCGTCCTGGTCAGCAGAGACAAAACACCTCAGATATGTCTCCAGGGTCTGATTAGTCCGCTCGGTCTGGCCATTAGTCTGAGGGTGAAAAGCAGATGAAAAAGACAAATCTATGCCCATCCTAGCACAGAATGCCCGCCAAAATCTAGACACAAATTGGGTACCTCTGTCAGAAACAATATTCTCAGGAATACCGTGCAATCGGACAACATTCTGAAAAAACAGAGGAACCAACTCAGAAGAAGAAGGCAACTTGGGCAGAGGAACCAAATGGACCATTTTAGAGAAACGGTCACAGACAAAATAAACTTAGACTGAATGGTGCCAATGGAAACAGACTTATCAAGCTTCTTTGTACGCCTAGAGCATGCTGATATAACATGAGTAGAATCCCCACAATAGAAGCACAATCCATTCTTCCGTCTAAAATTCTGTCGCTCGCTCCTGGACAGAATTCTATCACACTGCATACTTTCTGGCGTCTTTTCCATAGACACCGCCAGATGGTGCACCGGTTTGCGCTCCCGCAGACGCCTATCAATCTGAATAGCCATTGTCATGGACTCATTCAGACCTGCAGGCACAGGGAACCCCACCATAACATCCTTAACGGCATCAGAGAGACCTTCTCTGAAAGTTGCCGCCAAGGCGCACTCATTCCACTGAGTAAGCACAGACCATTTACGGAATTTTTGGCAGTAAACTTCAGCTTCGTCTTGCCCCTGAGATAGTGCCATCAAAGTTTTTTCTGCCTGAAGTTCCAAATGAGGTTCCTCATAAAGCAAGCCCAAGGCCAGAAAAAACGCATCCACATCGCGCAACGCAGGATCCCCTGCTGGCAATGAGAAGGCCCAATCTTGAGGGTCACCCCTGAGCAAGGAAATCACAATCCTAACCTGCTGAGCAGGGTCTCCAGCTGAACGAGACTTCAGGGACAAATAAAGCTTACAATTATTTCGGAAATTCTGGAAGCTAGCTCTATTCCCTGTGAAGAACTCCGGCAAAGGAATTCTCGGCTCAGATACCGGAGCATGTACCACAAAATCTTGTAAATTTTGTACTTTCGTGATGAGATTATTCAAACCCGCAGTTACACTCTGAAGATCCATTATTGTCAGGTGCACACAGAGTCATACAGAGATTAGGAGGAGAGAGAGAAAAAAGACTGCAGCAAGGCAAACTGGAGGAAAAAAAAAAAAAAAAAAAAAAATTTCAGCAGACTTCTTATAACTCTCCTTTCTCAACCTGGGTCTTTAACACTTTATTGGCCGGTCAAACTGTCATGATCTCTGCAGGCAGAGATCATAGCAAGCCTATAGAGGGACAAGCTCTCGGAAGATGGAACTATACTGACCATGAACTAAGCCTGCCGCGCAACTAGAAATAGCCAGGTAGCATTTCCTATTTATCGCTAGATGCCCAGCTCTGGCCTAAGACCTAAATAGCTAGCAGAGGGAAATATAAGACCTGGCTCACCTCTAGAGAAATATACCAAAGAAGACAGTAGCCCCCCACATATAATGACGGTGAGTTCAGATGAAACAACAAACGCAGCAGGAAAATAGTCGTAGCAAATTTGAGGTCCGCTTACTAGATAGCAGAAGACAGATAGTATACTTTCATGGTCAGCAGAAAAACACTAACAAAACACCATCCAGAGATTACCTTAAACTCTGGCATTAACTCATAACGCCAGAGTAGCAATCCCTGATCAACGAGAGCTTTCCAGACACAGTAACAAAACTTCAGCTGTGAACTGGAACAAATAGGCAAAAGGAAACATGGACAAAAGTCCAACTTATCTAGTAGTTGTCTAGAAGCAGGAACAAGCACTGAGAGGCATCAGATAACATTGTTGACCGGCAAGAAACCACCAGAGAAATGAGCTTAAATAGCGACACCCACTACTGATGGAACCAGGTGAAACAGGAAAGAGGATGACAAGTCCAATTCCACAAGCGGCCACCGGGGGAGCCCAGAATCCAAATTCACAACACCCTTGATTGAAACCAATGATGCATGTTTAAATTCTCTAAATTACTTTGTTGCCGCAATGTGTCAGATGTTCGATGATCCCACCAGGGCTGCCACTAGGAATTTCGGGGCCCCATACTGGCAAAATTTTCGGGGCCCCTTGAGACTCCGCCCAGGCTCCACCCCAGCCCCGTCTCCACCCCTCGAACCTTCCACAGTCCCACCAGTCTGTCTTTGAAAAACTCCGCTTCTGCACCACGTTCTCGACAATCACATTACAGTTCCCATCACCATATACATAACCAGCAGCTTTTGTTTTGGCTAAAAGATTTTTTAATCTGTCACCATGACAAGGTTGACTTCTTTGGCCGAGCCCTACTCTGCTGTAACTTACTAAACAATTGTGAAAATATCCAGTACAATTTAGGTATATTTGTATTTATTTTTCAGTGTTTAAAATGACCAATAATATCACATACAAGGGACAAATACCACCGCACCATGACCAGACACCATATTAACAACACATACTGACCTATAATACCACATACAAGGGACAAATACCGCCACACCATGTCCAGACCACATATTACCACCACAGTGACCGAATAATATCACATACAATGGACAAATACCACCGCACCATATCCAGATCCGATATTACCACCACATAGTGACCTATAATACCACATACAAGGGACAAATACCAACACAACATGACCAGACCACATATTACCACCACATAGTGACCGAATAATAGCACATACAAGGAACAAATACCGCCAGACTGGCCGGACAACATATTATCACCACATAGTGACAAAATAATAGCACATACAAGGAACAAATACCATGGCACTATGACTGAAGCACATATTACCACCACAGTGACTGAATAATAGCACATACAAGGAACAAATACTGCCACTGATCCATACATAATTCTATTTGTCCATCATTTCTCATCTACAAGGAAAGCCCGTAATCACCTTTCCTCTATTAATGAGATGGTTGTGTATATAGTCCTGCTTGTATATAAGGTCCTGGCCCCTCCTGTCTCCTCCCTCCTCATTTCTTGCTTATTATCAGAATCCCATTATATATAGTGTATCGTTTCATCATATAGAATTTATATTTGTTTTTGTTATAAGTCCTTGTATCGGGGAATACCTGAAAGCTTGGGGGGACAGTATAGAGAATCAGGGAGGACTGTGAGGAGTTTAGGGGCATCACGTGATCGGTTATTGGGGGTGTGGGGCAGTCATGGCTCCTGATTAAGCCAGAGAAACTCATTTGTCATAACTAGAAGCACATTGCTTCCAACAGAAGGAAACACGAGGATTCATTCCCTGCTGTCCTCCCTACACTGAGCACCAGGGATCTGTGCCCTGACCTGTAATATTATAGATGAATAAGAATTCACAATCAGATAATCATCCAATAAATGTCTCACATTATCTGCAGATATAATACAAGGAATTATGGAACCAACGAAAAGGCAGAACATTGCATCGAATGTGAGGATTTATTAGTGGTAAGTGCAGCGATTAGAGCCACAAACTTGTCTGAGATCTCAGCTCTTCTCGGTTCTAAATACAAGTTACCGTCTGCGCCATTCTAAGAATATTCTCCCTGCACCAATTGTCTGATCCAGTACGGCGATCATTTGATCAGAGCAAAGCTTTAATTTCATGTATAAGCATGATGAACAACCAGAGAAGCGAACAACCACTCTCATCCTATTACATGAATTAAGGGAATGAGTTCTGAAATGTCGGATGCGAGATACAATGTTGTGCGCCATTATCACTGATATCATCACCCAGCAGTGATTGGAGATATGGAAGTACAACATTATTACCTTTCTCTCTGTCACAGGTTCCTTCTCCAGTATCACATAATCAACAGAGCAAGAGAATAGCGAACAATTTCAAGACCTTTATTTAGGCAAAACACGAAACGTCCATATATATGATCCATCACACAAAGGATAAAATATTCCAGAACACGAATGCATGTCAGTAACAGGATAAAAGTCCAAAAATCCAGCACAGAGGATAACAGTCCATATTCCCTTCTTTCTCTCTGATATGCTCTTCACATCATGGTTCCACATCAGACTGATCTCTGTGTCTCACCTCCCTGATATTTACAAGTCCCTCTCCTTATTCACAGGTCAGGAGGGGGAAGGTCTCAGGGGCTCATTGTTTCAACAAGCTAGGTCATCATGTCATTAGCATATTAGCAAACAACATTATTCACTGACCCTGTGGAGATATAACAATACAGAACTGTGGGGAGAATATCAGATGGCAAATAACAACTCATCCTACAAGATACAGTAACACCATGATAATCAGCAAAATAGAAATATACACAAAATGATACCCACATAGCATATCACACCATCACAACCTCTCCCCCCTCATAATAAGTGAGCACACCATGAGGCCTACACAGACCTCTGGCCTGCTCACTTTAGTCCACTTTGCTCCACTGTTTATAGTTCCTTGTACAGTGGCAGGGGTTGCAATAATCATGAGCACGTTGTCCATAAATTCCCGGGTCCTGGCTTTATGGTCATACCAGGCTTTTGACTGGACTGGGCCGTTCGCTGATGTTCATTAGCCAAGGTAGCTAGCTGGGCGAGACAGTCTCTGAACTCCAGAACGTAGGGAATGATGGGCGTTACGGTATCTGCGATATCTCCCTCCAATTGTTCTTTCAGAAGAAGGAGAGGCCCATGAACTTTCTGCTCCCACAAAATGACTTTACAACTCCCCAATGTCATTTCCAAGGAGGATATCTGCAGGAAGTCCTCCCATAACTCCAATCCAACACAGTTTTTCTCCAAAACCAAAATCCAAACGTACAAAAGCTCTCTGTATATATTTGCGGACACCCCCTGCCAGGACAATGGGAGTTCCCGGGCCCTGGTGAATTGCCTTGGGTCGAACCACACGGGGGTCAGCGATAGTCAGGAATGCTCCCGTGTCTCTAAATCCCGACACTTTGTATCCATCAATTAAGACATCCTGCAGGTGGCAAAGCCGTTGCTGTGTATTTCTGATGGGCAAAGGCCGGAGTCCGTACACTCCAGGAGGGGTATCTATGGTGCCGTGGTCAGTGGCCCACTCTGGTGGGGGTGCTGGTAGCTCTTCCTCAGGCGGGATGGAGTGCACAAGATGCACTGGACGAGGTGGGGCTCCCTCCGAATCCTTGAGGGACAGCCAGACTGCAAATGTCCAGATTGCCCACACCCGTAACATCTCCTCTCTGTTATACCCCCAGGTTGTGGTTGGAACTGTTGGGGCCCAGGATTGTGAGCTGTGATTGTAATCGGCCTGCGGCTGGGTGGAGGGGCAGATATAATCGGAGGGGAATGGGGCGCAGGAGAAGGCCGTGGTTCATTGTCCAGAAGCCTCCTCCATTGCGGTCGGATAGTAAGGGCTTCATCGGCCAGGGCTGCAGCTCTATCCACGGTGCACGGTGTGCGCTCCCGGACCCATTCCCGTACCTGTGCAGGGAACTTGGCAAGAAATTGTTCTATAAGGAATGCCTGTATAACATCTTCCACAGTAAAGGCATTTTCTGCTTCCAGCCATTTCTGACATGCCTGGGACATCTTATGTGCATACATCCTAAACGATCCCCCGAAGTGCATGGGAGGTCTCGGAACTTGGCCCTATATGAGTCTGGGGTGATAGCATGGTAATCCAGGATAGTCTGCTGTACAATGTTATAATCCCGATTCCGCTGGGAGTCAATGGTTCGGTAAGCCTCCGCCAGGCTACCGTTCAGGAGTCCCACTAACAAACGCATCCAGCCAGAGTGGGGCACATCCATCACTGCACACTGCTGCTCAAAGTCCTTGAAGAACCCCTCCACATCTCCGGAAGCCTCATCAAATGGTTTAAAGTCTGTCCGGGTGATCCGTACAGACTCTCGGATCGTTGGGTTTACATTCCACATTGTGTTACTCCCTCTTTCAAGCTCCATTGCTTCTTGTCTCCGTTGTGCCCAGCGGGCAGCCTCCTCCTTGTACTCCTGAGAGACGCCTGGGCCCAGAACCGCCATCTCTTCTTCGTACCACACCACCCACTGGCTTTTTGGGGTGGGGGTCTGTTGTGAATTCCGCTCTTGGGCTCCCTCCGGTGGTTGTAAGTGGCATTTTTGCGAGTTCTGCTCTTGGGCTCCCTCCGGTGGTTTTAAGTGGTACTGCTGCTCCTTGGATTTAGTAGTCAGCAGCTGCTTCCACTGATTGTCTTTCTGGCTCGACTATTTAGCCTGGTTCTATCCTTCAGCCTGTGCCAGTTGTCAATGGTTCCTGGTTGGATTCACATCTCTGCTTGCATTTCCCTGATATTCTGACCAGTTTAGCAAAGATAAGTCCTTGCTTTGTTCTTTTGCAGTCCACTTGTTGTGGACTTAATCTTTCTGCACTTTCTATGTTTTTTCTAGTCCAGCTTGTCAGTATGGATTTATTCAGTTAAGCTGGAAGCTCTGGGAAGCAGATTTACCCTCCACACCTTTAGTCAGGTGTGGAGATTTTTGTAAACTCTGTGGTGGATTTTTCTAGTTTTTAATACTGACCGCACAGTATTCTTTCCTGTTCTATTTATCTAGTTAGACTGGCCTCCTTTGCTACATCTTGGTTTCATTCTGCGTATGTCATTTCCCTCTCCACTCACAGTCAATATTTGTGGGGGGCTGTCCTATCCTTTGGGGATTTTCTCTGAGGCAAGATAGCTTTCCTGTTTCTATCTTTAGGGGTAGTTAGTCCTCCGGCTGTGACGAGGTGTCTAGGGAGTGACAGGAACATCCCACGGCTACTTCTAGTGTTGTGTTAAGCTCAGGAACTGCGGTCAGTACAGGTACCACCTCCTCCAGAGCACGTCCCATGTTGCTCCTGAACCACCAGCTCATAACAGGGGTCCTCGTCTCCAGTGCTTGTCCTTCAGACATATGGGAGGAGGTAGTCTGGTTAGCACCCACCAGTAGGTCAATTAAGGCCTCTTTAGTCAGTCCCTGGTAGTTCAGGCCCAAGTCTCTGGCTCTCTCCTGTAAACTGGATACAGTCCAATTTCTGTACTCACTCTGTGTGTGGTTCTCCATTAGGTTACGCTCTGTTGATCCCACTGCTTGCCACTAGTTGTCACAGGTTCCTTCTCCGGTATCACACAAACAACAGAGCAAGAGAATAGTGAACAATTCCAAGACCTTTATTTAGGGAAAACGCGAAAGGTCCATATATACGATCCAAATAAAAAGAAGTCTAGCACTCAACTTCAGCAACGATAGGTTAGATTTATTTGTAGCACTTGAAACGTTTCAGTCCATAAGGACTTTCATCAGTCACTACAATGTCATAACAAAATAAACAAAATAAGAAGTACAGCCAGTACAAAATTAACGAAAGTATATACAAAAAGACATATGACAACAAATAAACATACACAGGCAACAGAAAAAAGGTCATCATAAATAATCATTTCCGAATACAATATTGAGGCAGTGGATAATAAAGCAAATAGCTCTGCTTTGTGTCAAATATGGTGGTAGTGAGTAACTGTGAAAGACGATATAGCAGAAGACCGAAAACGTACCGTGCTGATCCTAGCCAGCAAGGCAGAATACATGAGGGAGAAAAAGTTACACGGAATGTGCCTGATATGGTGAAAAAAAGAAAACAATCAGGGTAAATAGGACCAGAGGGGAGGAGGGAAGATAGGGGCATACTAATAATACTTACAATAGCGCCGCCACACCTTGGGGCATAAATGGTAGAGGTAACTAAGGCCCTTCCTGTGAAGCAATAATAGAGGGTAGAGGATAAGCCTATAACTAACAACCCTATATATGTAGTATTATATACTAAGGAAGGGCTAGATACCTTAGAAAGAGTGCTGATGTGGTGGGGCGATGACCACACTTCAGGATAGAGCACCCACAGGCTACAAAAAAAGGAAGGGAATGACGCTACTAGGACCAAAGGTGCTCCAGCTATCATGTGCAAACCACTGAAGATGCATGTTACCTGTAAAAGCCAGTATGCGAGGTGAAGGGCACAGCCTCCAGACACGGTGTCCACCGCTAGTCTGGGGTGTGTATAGCCCTGTGTGTTTAAGTAACACGGGGAGCGGAAGCCAGGTGGACACCGGATGGGACCGCCAAACCGGATGTGACGTTGCGCTAATCTGTGAGAGCCGGAAGAAGATGTCCGTGCGGTTCAGTAGCCCTGAAGGATGTGGCATTATGTAGCCGGACCACTGTATATATATGGTGTAGTCACAAAGTATGTATAACATAATAATGTATGGGGGAATATAGTGCTATCTGGATAGTATGCCAGAGAGTACGACACGCTAAGATCTTCACAAAGTTAGATCTCCGTGGAGCATACAATTTAGTACGGATCCGCCCTGGTGACGAGTGGAAAACATCCACGTTATGGACATTTTGAGTACCTCACAGGCTTGGACTGGCCCACAGGGTAACAGGCCCCAGTGGGACCCTCTGTCGATCTGGGCCCCCAACCCCACTGTATGGGCAGTACTTGGCATAATTCACTTGATTCACTCTGTACAGAAAAATGCAGCGTCTCATCATTCATTAACCAAACTGCCCAGTTTATTATTATATAGAGATATAGGTACATTTGTGAACCAAGGTAGTAGAATATTTGTATGCAGGTGAAAAGTGGGCCCCCATAAAGTCAATGTTATTGGTGGGCCCTTGTCACCCCAGTCCGACACTGGTACCTCGTTATGTCTTTCGGTATTTTTAAAGCACCGGCTACATTTCAACACTTGGCAAAGATGTACTAGATATATTCGTTGTGATTTATTTGGATGACATCTTAATTTTTTCCATCAACATCGAGGACCATCAGCGGCACATGAGAATGGTTTTGGATCGTCTATGGCAACATCATTTATACAACAAGCTGGAGAAATGGAGTTCAACAAAACGGAAATCCAATTCTTGGGGTATGTTATTTCTCCCCAGGATCTCAGCAAGCAAGACGCAAGCCATTCAGGAGTGGCCAATTCCCAAGACAGTGAAGGAGGTGCAACGATTTATTGGATTCGCCAATTTTTACCACGGTTCATTAAAAAATTTTCGGAGATCATCGCACCACAAGCACAAGCACAGACAGCATTTTCCAGATTGAAGTCTAAATTTACGTCGGGTCCCATCCTTGTACACCCAGACCCAGAGCGGGCCTTCATAGTGGTAGTGGACGCCTCAGACTGGGCTATAGGGGCCATACTCTCGCAAAGACCTTCAACATCCTTGTGCTTTTCTTTCCCAAAGGTTGTCACCCGCAGAGAGGAATTACGACGTTAGAATAAGGAGGTGTTGGCCACTATAACAGCATTTAAAGAATGGAGGCATCTGCTACAGGGGGCGTCCCAACAGATTGTCATACTCACGGACCACTGAAACCTTGAATTCATGAGGTCGGCAAGATGGAATATAAGCACAATGCTGCTGCTCGATGGAATATAAGCACAGTGCTGGTCGATGAGATATAAGCACAGTGTTGCTGCTCGATGGAATATAAGCACAGTGCTGGTCGATGAGATATAAGCACAGTGCTGCTGCTCGATGGAATATAAGCACAGTGCTGCTGCTCGATGGAATATAAGCACAGTGCTGCTGCTCGATGAGATACAGTATAAGCACAGTGCTGCTGCTCGATGGAATATAAGCACAATGCTGCTGCTCGATGGAATATAAGTACAGTGCTGCTGCTCGATGGAATATAAGCACAGTGCTGCTGCTCAATGAGATACAGTATAAGCACAGTGCTGCTGCTCGATGGAATATAAGCAAAATGCTGCTGCTCGATGAGATACAGTATAAGTACAGTGCTGCTGCTCGATGGAATATAAGCACAGTGCTGCTGCTCGATGAGATACAGTATAAGCACAGTGCTGCTGCTCGATGGAATATAAGCACAGTGCTGCTGCTCGATGGAATATAAGTACAGTGCTGCTGCCCGATGGAATATAAGCACAGTGCTGCTGCTCGATGAGATACAGTATAAGCACAGTGCTGCTGCTCGATGAGTTATAAGCACAATCCTGCTGCTCGATGGAATATAAGCACAGTGTTGCTGCTCGGTGGAATATTAGCACAGTGCTGCTGCTTGATGGAATATAAGCACAGTGCTGCTGCTCAATGGAATATAAGCACAGTGCTGCTCGATGAGTTATAAGCACAATGCTGCTGCTCGGTGGAATATTAGCACAGTGCTGCTGCTTGATGGAATATAAGCACAGTGCTGCTGCTCAATGGAATATAAGCACAGTGCTGCTCGATGAGTTATAAGCACAATGCTGCTGCTCGGTGGAATATTAGCACAGTGCTGCTGCTTGATGGAATATAAGCACAGTGCTGCTGCTCAATGGAATATAAGCACAGTGCTGCTGCTCGGTGGAATATAAGTACAGTGCTGCTGCTCGATGGAATATAAGCACAGGGCTGCTGCTCGATGGAATATAAGCACAGTGCTGCTGCTCGATGGAATATAAGTACAGTGCTGCTGCTCGATGGAATATAAGCACAGTGCTGCTGCTTGATGGAATATAAGCACAGTGCTGCTGCTCAATGGAATATAAGCACAGTGCTGCTGCTCGATGGAATATAAGCACAGTGCTGCTGCTCGATGGAATATAAGTACAGTGCTGCTGCTCGATGGAATATAAGCACAGTGCTGCTGCGCGACGGAATATAGCAATATTTACAAGTAGAAGAACACGTTTTATTATTTTACTAGAAGGTGGCCCGATTCTAACGCATCGGGTATTCTAGAATATGCATGTCCACGTAGTATATTGCCCAGCCACGTAGTATATTGCCCAGTCACGTAGTATATTGCCCAGCCACGTAGTATATTGCCCAGTTGCGTAGTATATTGCTCAGTGACGTAGTATATTGCCCAGTTACGTAGTATATTGCCCAGTGACGTAGTATATTGACCAGTTACGTAGTATATTGCCCAGTGAGGTAGTATATTGACCAGTTACGTAGTATATTGCCCAGTGACGTAGTATATTGCCCAGCCACGTCGTATATTGCCCAGTGATGTAGTATATTGCCCAGTGACGTAGTATATTGCCCAGTTATGTAGTATACAGCACAGAGCCACGTAGTATATTGTACAGCGACGTAGTATACAGCACAGAGCCACGTAGTATATTGCCCAGTTACATAGTATATTGCCCAGCCACATAGTATATTGCCCAGTGACGTAGTATATTGGCCAGCCACGTAGTATATTGCCCAGCCACGTAGTATATTGCCCAGTCACGTAGTATATTGCCCAGTGACGTAGTATATTGCCCAGCCACGTAGTATAATGCCCAGTGACGTAGTATATTGCCCAGCCACGTAGTATATTGCACAGCGACGTAGTATATTGCCCAGTGACGTAGTATATTGCCCAGTCACGTAGTATATTGCCCAGTGACGTAGTATATTGCCCAGCCACGTAGTATAATGCCCAGTGACGTAGTATATTGCCCAGCCACGTAGTATATTGCACAGCGACGTAGTATATTGCCCAGTGACGTAGTATACAGCACAGAGCCACGTAGTATATTGCCCAGTTACGTAGTATATTGCCCAGCTATGTAGTATATTGCCCAGCTACGTAGTATATTGCCCAGCCACGTAGTATATTGGCCAGTCACGTAGTATATTGCCCAGCCATGTAGTATATTGGCCAGTCACGTAGTATATTGCCCAGCTACGTAGTATATTGCCCAGCCATGTAGTATATTGGCCAGTCACGTAGTATATTGCCCAACGACGTAGTATACAGCACAGAGCCACGTAGTATATTGCCCAGCTACGTAGTATATTGCCCAGTCACGTATGTCACAGGTTAAAAAATAAAAAATAAACATATACTCACCTTCCGAGGGCCCCTAGTAGTTCTGTCGCCTGTGTGCGGTGCAGACGGCAGCTTCCGGTCCCAGGGTATGATGACGTTGCGGTCACATGACCGTGATGTCATGGCAGGTCCTTGTTGCACAGCAACCTTAGCACCGGAACGTGCCGCTTGCATGGACCTGTCACCGGAGCGTCACGAGGAGCGGGAAAGGCGGCAGAAGGTGAGTATATAATGATTTGTTTTTTTTTTTATTATTTTTAACATAGGATGTTTTTACTATTGACACCACATAGGCAGCATCAATAGTAAAAACTTGGTCACACAGGGTTAATAGGGGCGGTAACGGAGTGAGTTACCCGTGGCATAACGTGGTCCGTTACCGCTGGCATTAACCCTGTGTGAGCCGTGACTGCGGGGAGTATGGAGCGGGGCTGGGCAGTGACCGCAGGGAAGTAGGGAGGGACTAATCGGACTGTGGCCATCACTGATTGGTCGCGGCAGCCATGACAGGCAGTTGGCGAGACCAATCAGCGACTTGGATTCCATGACAGACAGAGGCCGCGACCAATGAATATCCGTGACAGACAGACAGAAAGACAGACAGAAGGACAGACGGAAGTGACCCTTAGACAATTATATACTGTATATAGATTGTTTGTATCCAAATCTGACTTATACTAAAAGGTCAAAGAGGATAGACTACACTAATAGTACGAGGGATGAGGAAACAATATTTTTAATATTTTATTAAAGGTTACATTTTAATATAGTTAGTCCACCGCAGTTAGTAAATTGATTTTTTTTAGAGTGGACTCTGGTGTATGGCATGTATGGTGACCAGAAAAATGCCCACAGGAAAAATGCCCACAGGAAAAATGCCCACATGGAAAATTGTCCACACGGAAAATTGTCAATTGCAACATCACAAAGTTTCAGATCCATGATATTTGAAGTGCAATAGAAAGCCCACAGAAAATTGCCTACAGGCTGAATTATAGGTTAAATGCTCTGCAGGACAGGGGGATAGTATATGCATGTATACATGAGATGCTCTGCAGGGCAGAAGAATTATATAGAATTGTAGGTGAGATGCTCTGCAGGACAGAGAATAGCAAAGAGATATAGGTAAAATGCTCTGCAGGAAAGGTGGATATTATGCAGGTATACGTGAGATGCTCTGCAGGGCAGGAGAATAATATAGAATTATAGGTGAGATGCTCTGCAGGACAGAGAATAGCAAAGATCATAGGTTAAATGCTCTGCAGGACAGGGGGATAGAATGCAGGTATACATGAGATGCTCTGCAGAATAGAATAGTATAGAATTATAGGTGAGATGTTCTGCTGCACAGAAGAATGTCGGCAAAAATTGCCCACATAAAAAACTACCAACAAGTTTATTAGAACAGTTTATTAAGGCTACTTTCACACTAGGGTCGGACGACGCACGACGAATTGCGTATTCTGGATTATCTCAATGAGAATAACTGTGTAACTCCATATCAGCATGGGTTTATGAGAAATCGCTCCTGTCACACCAATCTAATCAGTTTTTATGAAGAGGTAAGCTATAGGCTGGACCACGGTGAGTCATTGGACGTGGTATATCTCGATTTTTCCAAAGTATTTGATACCGTGCCGCACAAGAGGTTGCTACACAAAATGAGAATGCTTGGTCTGGGGGAAAATGTGTGTAAATGGGTTAGTAACTGGCTTAGTGATAGAAAGCAGAGGGTGGTTATAAATGGTATAGTCTCTAACTGGGTCGCTGTGACCAGTGGGGTACCGCAGGGGTCGGTATTGGGACCTTTTCTCTTCAACATATTCATTAATGATCTGGTAGGAGGTTTACACAGTAAAATATTGATATTTGCAGATGATACAAAACTATGTAAAGCAGTTAATACAAGAGAAGGTAGTATTCTGCTACAGATGGATCTGGATAAGTTGGAAACTTGGGCTGAAAGGTGGCAGATGAGGTGTAACAATGATAAATGTAAGGTTATACACATGGGAAGAAGGAATCAATATCACCATTACACACTGAATGGGAAACCACTGGGTAAATCTGACTGGGAGAAGGACTTGGGGATCCTAGTTAATGATAAACTTACCTGGAGCAGCCAGTGCCAGGCAGCAGCTGCCAAGGCAAACAGGATCATGGGGTGCATTAAAAGAGGTCTGGATACACATGATGAGAGCATTATACTGCCTCTGTGCAAATCCCTAGTTAGACCGCACATGGAGTACTGTGTCCAGTTTTGGGCACCGGTGCTCAGGAAGGATGTAATGGAACTAGAGAGAGTACAAAGGAGGGCAACAAAATTAATAAAGGGGATGGGAGAACTACAATACCCAGATAGATTAGCGAAATTAGGATTATTTAGTCTAGAAAAAAGACGACTGAGGGGCGATCTAATAACCATGTATAAGTATATAAGGGGACAATACAAATATCTCGCTGAGGATCTGTTTATACCAAGGAAGGTGACGGGCACAAGGGGGCATTCTTTGCGTCTGGAGGAGAGAAGGTTTTTCCACCAACATAGAAGAGGATTCTTTACTGTTAGGGCAGTGAGAATCTGGAATTGCTTGCCTGAGGAGGTGGTGATGGTGAACTCAGTCGAGGGGTAAAGAGAGGCCTGGATGTCTTCCTGGAGCGTAACAATATTGTATCTTACAGTTATTAGGTTCTGTAGAAGGACGTAGATCTGGGGATTTATTCTGATGGAATATAGGCTGAACTGGATGGAGAAATGGCTTTTTTCGGCCTTACTAACTATGTTACTATGTTACCAACGCTAGCAGTGAAAGCGCCGCACAACGGGGGCAGTGGATGCTGTTTTTCAACGCATCCGCTGCCCCATTGCGAGGTGCGGGGAGGCGGGGGCGGAGTTCCGGCCGCAGAAAAGACGGGAACGACGCACCAAAAAACGTTAAAAGCAACATTTTTTGGTGGCGACGGTCCGACGCAACACGACGCAACCGTCGCACGATGGTTGTGACGTGTGGCAATCCGTCGCACTGCATCACTATTGCAAGTCTATGGAGAAAAAACGCATCCTGCAAGCACTTTTGCAGGATGCGTTTTTTCTCCAAAACGACGCATAGCGACGCAGTGCACGACGCTAGTGTGAAAGGGGCCTAAGGAGGTCTAATGACAACAATAACTGAAGTTTATGAATCAATCATTGCACACCTGCTAATAATTAGCTGCCGGGTGATGGTCCTGGACTTCCATGGGCTCCATTGAAATACAATACAGCACAACACAGGCAGCAAAGAAAATGCAGAATGGATTTCAACCAAGGTCTCTGGGCCCAGTTTACTTCTCCAGGTTCTATTCACTCCTCCCTAGTCCTAGAGTACGGATTCTGTCCTTAGGAGTTGTCATTCCACTGTGCTAACAATAATTCTACTCTCATAGTGGGGTGTGTGGGCCTAGAGACCCTTAGGCTATGTGCACACGCTGCGGATCTTGCTGCTGGTCCGCAGCGGTTTCCCATGCGTTTACAGTACAATGTACATGCTGTGGAAAAAAACGCGCGGAAACGCAGCGGTTTACATTCCGCAGCATGTCAATTCTTTGTGCGGAATCCGCAGCGGTTTTACACCTGCTCCATAATAGAAAACCGCAGGGGTAAAACCGCAGTGGAATCCGCACAAAAAACGTGGTAATTCCGCAGTAAATCCACAATAAATCCGCAGTTTTTGCCCTGCGGATTTATCAAATCCGCTGCGGAAAAATCCACAGAGGATCATTCTACGTGTGCACATCCCCTTATTCCAATCCACTCTGCATTTCCTTCCATCCTACGCCTGCCTGCACCTGCAGTATATGTGTGTGATACATAACTAGGTGGGGTCTGTTCACTCTTACTCTTGGCAGTCATAAGTGGACAGGGAAGGCAGTGCAGGCCCCAGACTCGCTGCCACTGAAGTCAATGGGAGAGCGGCGCTGCTATGGCACTTCGGCTCCTCTGACAGATTCTCACCTTTCTGCGCTGCCTTCAGGGCTTCCAGGACCATCTATCTTAGCCAGCAGCACCTGCTTTTGGTGGGCTCCCCCTGAGATGATAATGTATTAGATCTGACCTGCAGTCCCATGTAACTCCACAGATAATACAGTGATTCTTTTGTGAGCACTGATAGCAGTGATGGCTCCTCGGGATCACACTGCTGCTGGTTCTGCATGTGCTGCTGTTCTGGGCTGGTGGGAGGAGTAAGGCAGAATCAGTGAGAGAAGAGAGCAGACTAGATCTATCTATGGCTGATAATGACAGACTGCTACACACCACAGATCTTCAGCAGGTCTGCAGTTTTGCACTAGGTCAGCTGTAAATCACAAGGTGACATATCATGTGAACATCCTCACCTTTCACCTCAAATATCATAGATCTGAAACTTTGTGATGCTGCAATTGGCAATTTTCCGTGTGGGCAATTTTCTGTGTGGGCAAATTTCCGTGTGGGCAAATTTCCGTGTGGGCAAATTTCCGTGTGGGCAATTTTCCGTGTGGGGAATTTTCCGTGTGGGCAATTTTCCATGTGGGCAATTTTCCAATGTGGGCAATTTTCCGTGTGGGCAATTTTCCATGTGGGCAATTTTCCATGTGGGCAATTTTCCGTGTGGGGAATTTTCCATGTGGGCAATTTTCCATGTGGGCAATTTTCCATGTGGGCAATTTTCCGTGTGGGCAATTTTCCATGTGGGCAATTTTCCATGTGGGCAATTTTCCTGTGGGCATTTTTCATGTGGGCAATTTTCATGTGGGCATTTTTCAGGGAACCGGCATGTATACGTCCTCAATCAGTAAGTAGACAAATTAAATGATGCAATTCCAGTTTCCTGTATTTCATGTTTTCATGCTACAGTGCTGCCGAGTGCAGCTTTATTTGTTAGTTGTGTATAGAGATGGCTGCTCTTAGTAACCCCTGTGCACACCAGTTTTCTACTTGGAAGTGACGGTCAGTCTTGTGCTATTTAGGTCTGTAGGCCAGAGATTACACCAGTGATCACTCCTAAGGTGGCTGGATATGGGAACTGGTGTAACTTATTTTTTTTTACAGTTAAGTGTTATGACCCCAATGGCGAGGGTCTCAGAGGAACGTGGAAGTCTGCAGAATACAAAAATCCAGCTCATAGGGCAGTGGTAACTGGGTTGACCATATATCTACTCCTAACGCCAACACTAGAAGTAGCCGGGGATCATTCCTACGTTGATTCTACATGACACGCGCCAGCCGGAGAATCTAGCTACCCCTAGTAGAGGAAAACAAAGACCTTTCTTGCCTCCAGAGAAGGGGACCCCAAAGCTGGATAGAAGCCCCCCACAAATAATTACGGTGAGGTAAGAGGAAATGACAAACACAGAAATGAACCAGGTTTAGCACAGAGAGGCCCGCTTACTGATAGCAGAATAAAGAAAGGTAACTTATATGGTCAACAAAAACCCTATCAAAATCCACACTGGAAATTCAAGAACCCCCGAACCGTCTAACGGTCCGGGGGGAGAACACCAGCCCCCCTAGAGCTTCCAGCAAAGGTCAGGATATAGTTTTGGAACAAGCTGGACAAAAATACAAAACCAAAACAAATAGCAAAAAGCAAAAGGCAGACTTAGCTGATATAACTGGAACCAGGATCAGTAGACAAGAGCACAGCAGACTAGCTCTGATAACTACGTTGCCAGGCATTGAACTGAAGGTCCAGGGAGCTTATATAGCAACACCCCTAACTAACGACCCAGGTGCGGATAAAAGGAATGACAGAAAAACCAGAGTAAAAAAACTAGTAACCACTAGAGGGAGCAAAAAGCAAATTCACAACAGTACCCCCCCCTTAGTGAGGGGTCACCGAACCCTCACCACGACCACCAGGGCGATCAGGATGAGCGGCATGAAAGGCACGAACTAAATCGGCCGCATGAACATCAGAGGCGACCACCCAGGAATTATCCTCCTGACCATAGCCCTTCCACTTGACCAGGTACTGAAGCCTCCGCCTGGAGAGGCGAGAATCCAAGATCTTCTCCACCACGTACTCCAACTCGCCCTCAACCAACACCGGAGCAGGAGGCTCAGCAGAAGGAACTACAGGCACAATGTACCGCCGCAACAAGGACCTATGAAATACATTGTGAATAGCAAACGACACAGGAAGATCCAGACGAAAAGATACAGGATTAAGGATTTCCAATATCTTGTAAGGCCCAATAAAACGAGGTTTAAATTTGGGAGAGGAGACCTTCATAGGAACAAAGCGGGAAGAAAGCCATACCAAATCCCCAACGCGTAGTCGGGGACCCACACCGCGGCGGCGGTTGGCAAAGCGCTGAGCCTTCTCCTGTGACAACTTCAAGTTGTCCACCACATGATTCCAGATCTGCTGCAACCTATCCACCACAGAATCCACCCCAGGACAGTCAGAAAGCTCCATATGACCCGAAGAAAAGCGAGGATGGAAACCAGAGTTGCAGAAAAAAGGTGAAACCAAGGTGGCGGAACTAGCCCGATTATTAAGGGCAAACTCAGCCAACGGCAAGAATGTCACCCAATCGTCCTGATCAGCAGAGACAAAACACCTCAAATAAGCCTCCAAAGTCTGATTGGTTCGCTCCCGCAACCGCCAGTCAATTTGAATAGCCAGTGCCATAGTATCATTCAGACCTGTGGGAATGGGAAAACCCACCATAACATTCTTAATGGCTTCAGAAAGGCCATTTCTAAAATTAGCGGCCAGTGCACACTCGTTCCAATGTGTCAGCACGGACCATTTCCGAAATTTTTGGCAATACACTTCAGCCTCGTCCTGCCCCTGAGACATAGCCAGCAAGGCCTTTTCTGCCTGAATCTCAAGATTGGGTTCCTCATAAAGTAAACCGAGCGCCAGAAAAAACGCATCAAGATCAGCCAATGCCGGATCTCCTGGCGCCAGCGAAAAAGCCCAATCCTGAGGGTCGCCCCGTAAGAACGAAATAACAATTTTTACTTGCTGAGCAGAATCTCCAGATGAACAGGGTCTCAGGGACAAAAACAATTTACAATTATTCACGAAATTCCTAAACTTAAACCTGTCTCCGGAAAACAGTTCAGGAATCGGTATTTTAGGTTCTGACCTAGGATTTCTAATAACATAGTCTTGTATGCCCTGCACACGAGTAGCCAGCTGGTCCACACTTGTAATCAAGGTCTGGACATTCATGTCTGCAGCAAGCATAGCCACTCTGAGGTAAAGGGGAAGAAGAAAAAAAAAAAAAAAAAAACTCAGAATCTTCTTTCTTATAATCCCTCTTCTGCAATGCATTAAACATTTAATACCGGCCTGGCAAACTATTATGACCCCAATGGCGAGGGTCTCAGAGGAACGTGGAAGTCTGCAGAATACAAAAATCCAGCTCATAGGGCAGTGGTAACTGGGTTGACCATATATCTACTCCTAACGCCAACACTAGAAGTAGCCGGGGATCATTCCTACGTTGATTCTAGATGACACGCGCCAGCCGGAGAATCTAGCTACCCCTAGTAGAGGAAAACAAAGACCTTTCTTGCCTCCAGAGAAGGGGACCCCAAAGCTGGATAGAAGCCCCCCACAAATAATTACGGTGAGGTAAGAGGAAATGACAAACACAGAAATGAACCAGGTTTAGCACAGAGAGGCCCGCTTACTGATAGCAGAATAAAGAAAGGTAACTTATATGGTCAACAAAAACCCTATCAAAATCCACACTGGAAATTCAAGAACCCCCGAACCGTCTAACGGTCCGGGGGGAGAACACCAGCCCCCCTAGAGCTTCCAGCAAAGGTCAGGATATAGTTTTGGAACAAGCTGGACAAAAATACAAAACCAAAACAAATAGCAAAAAGCAAAAGGCAGACTTAGCTGATATAACTGGAACCAGGATCAGTAGACAAGAGCACAGCAGACTAGCTCTGATAACTACGTTGCCAGGCATTGAACTGAAGGTCCAGGGAGCTTATATAGCAACACCCCTAACTAACGACCCAGGTGCGGATAAAAGGAATGACAGAAAAACCAGAGTCAAAAAACTAGTAACCACTAGAGGGAGCAAAAAGCAAATTCACAACAGTTAAGTATTTTTTGTGATTTTATTATATTTTTTGTCCTGTGATTGAATATCTACTGTGCCGTGTCCATACACCTACCACATGAGTCCAACCTGGGAGCAATACCGTGCTAAAGGGTAAAACTATAGATGGGGCAAAGATGGTGCCTCAGAGCTTGTGGTCCTTACATGACCTTCACGTGACCTTGGTTTTTTATTTTCTGATCTGGCCCAGGGATGTAGTTCGGAAGCTCTTTGGTCCATGGATTACATGTCCCTGGTACAGTTTGCACAGCACTGTGTACACTGGCGCCTGGCCATGACAACATTAAATGCCGAGCTCCGAGTGTTAAAGGAGCTTAAGGACCAAGGTGTCAAAGACATTCGAAAGAGCACTGTCTCCTTCCAAGAAACACAGAGCGGAAGCAGGCAGGAAGCCGGAAGGTGGACTGCAGTATTACATTCAGGAGGCAGAAGGTAAAATCCATCCTGTGCAATAAAAAAATGTGAATGCAAGCAGCTGCGAGACACCATGTATGTATCACTCAATACTGATAAGATCAGAGAAAGCTTCGTTCTACAGACCCGATACCCCTCTACCCAACATCTCAGTCCTCCATAACCTGCTTCTCCTATGATCAGAGAAAGCTCCTCTCTACAGACCCGATACCCCTCTACACAACATCTCAGTCCTCCATAACCTCAATAACCTGCTTCTCCTATGATCAAAGAAAGCTCCTCTCTACAGACCCGATACCCCTCTACACAACATCTCAGTCCTCCATAACCTCAATAACCTGCTTCTCCTATGATCAAAGAAAGCTCCTCTCTACAGACCCGATACCCCTCTACACAACATCTCAGTCCTCCATAACCTCAATAACCTGCTTCTCCTATGATCAGAGAAAGCTCTGCTCTACAGACCCGATACCCCTCTACACAACATCTCAGTCCTCCATAACCTACTTCTCCTATGATCAGAGGAAGCTCTTTTCTACAGACCCGATACCCCTCTACACAACATCTCAGTCCTCCATAACATGCTTCTCCTATGATCAGAGAAAGCTCCGCTCTACAGACCTGATACCCCTCTGCTCAACATCTCAGTCCCCCATAATCTCCATAACCTGCTTCTCCTATGATTTAGAGAAAGCTTTGTTCTACAGACCAGATACCTCTCTACACAACATCTCAGTCCTCCATAACCTCCATAACCTGCTTCTCCTATGATTTAGAGAAAGCGTCATTCTACAGACCCGATACCCCTCTACGCAACATCTCAGTCCTCCATAACATGCTTCTCCTATGATCAGAGAAAGCTTTGTTCTACAGACCCAATTACTCTCTACGCAACATCTCAGACCTCCATAACCTGCTTCTCCTATGATCAAAGAAAGCTCCGTTTTACAAACCCGATACCCCTCTACAGGACATCTCAGTCCTCCATAACCTGCTTCTATCATTAGAGAAAGCATTGTTCTACAGACTCAATACCCCTTTACACAAAAACTCAGTCCGCCATAACCTGCGTCTCCTACGATCAGATAAAGCTCTGTTCTACAGACCCGATACCCCTCTACACAACATCTCAATCCTCCATAACCTCCATAACCTGTTTCTCCTATGATTTAAAGAAAGCTTTGTTCTATAGACCCGATAGCTCTCTACACAACATCTCAGTCCTCCATAACCTACTTCTCCTATGATCAGAGAAAGCTCCATTCTACAGACACGATACCTCTCTATACAACATCTCAGTCTTCTTTAATCTGCATAACCTGCTTCTCCTATGATCAAAGAAAGCTCCGTTCTACTGACCTGATACTCCTCTACACAACATCTCAGTCCTCCATAACCTGCTTCTCCTATGATCAAAGAAAGCTCCGTTTTACAAACCCGATACCCCTCTACAGAACATCTCAGTCCTCCATAACCTGCTTCACCTATCATTAGAGAAAGCATTGATCTACAGACTTGTCACGATTCACACCGTGACCGTCACCCCTACGTCACGGATCGGGGTGACTTTAGGCCAACAGATGGCTATCACATGTGCAGGGGCTTATCTTAGTTATCCCTCCACTCCTCAATGTGATGAAAAACACACACAAGGCTATTGACCTCTTAGTTTACAGCAGGGGCTTATTTTAGGTATCCCACTGCTCTTCCATGTACCACGAACTGCAGGGATTTATGTATATCCCGCTTACAGTTCCACTTAAAACTTGCAGCTCTCTGGCGCCCCCCTTACTGTCAGGTCAGATTAGGTACTGCACCTAGAATAATTAGTCGCCAGAAAGGCTGCCTGCTATGTACTGGCTATTGGGCACGCTGCAGCGACGCAATAACCTACTCCCACTCAGGCAGGAACAATAATTATCAACGCCGCAGTCGCTACAACACCCAAAGGCCTGCACACAGTATGCTGCCACCAGCTTCGATTAAACGAGTCCGAAGCTAACCCAACACAGTAGCGTAATTCCCTTCAGGAGACAGGGTACGTTTTAGAAAAGGAAGAACGAACTAGTATTAAATATTATACTCCATAAAGTTTAGGCAGTGTTTATAGAAAAATATTACAAGGATGTTACAAAAAGAGACAATTGCAAATATGTACAAGGTAATTATAAAAAAAACAGGGAGTACATGAGAAATCAACACTTACATGTGTTCAGAGCATTGCAGGCAACCAGGCTAGTGGAGTTTCCATCTGTCCCAGTACATTTGGACTCTGGGTAGGAACAGCTCTTCAAGTCAGACTCACATGGGCTCCAGCAGACAGATTCACTGCTGGAGTCTGGCCAAAAACTTATAGCTGCAGCCTGTGACATCACAGAAAGGGGATGGTTTACCCAGTCCGTCCTACCTCTTCAGTCTTACTAGATTTAGCACAAGTTTCTCTAATGCCTGTATCTCCGCTACAGAACATGTCATAGTCATAACAAACCCAGCATTCATCTCTTATTAACATTGGCATTCTAATGAAATCAAATATGTCCTATTTGTGATGCATAATTACAGAGAAATCCAAGCCTTTTACCTGATGGAGTTAGAAGCTCACGCTTAGAGTGGCTGATAAATCCGCCGATGGAGATTTGCAAAATGTATTTGGTATTTTCCTACCTTAAATCATTGGTCTAATATCTTACAATAATGGGACAAAGGAAAGCATGTTTTAAAAGCGAGATGAGACCAGTTTCTGCTAGTACAACTGTCTTTGCATCTATCCTGATCGTAAAAATTCTTTTGGGAGGGGTATGAGGGATTTGGGAGCTGAAAGTCAGGAATTTGCAGCTAAAAGCCATAAAAGCTGTTGCAGAATCACTCCAAAAAGGGGGGCTTTAGCCCACAGCATGCTAGCAAGAGAAACTAACTTATGTTATTTCATACAATATCGTGACACCTCCCCTTGTGGTGTGCGCTACGGAGGCAGGATGTTTCGGTGCTCCTCCATGCGCACCTCAGCAGGTTCATCCCGGCGGGACAGTCCATCTGCATTTCCATGCTCCCTGCCCGTTTTGTGTTCAATGGTGAAGTCAAACTGCTGAAGGGCAAGGCTCCAGCGTAGCAACCTGCCGTTGGTTCCACACATGGCGTTTAGCCAGAGTAGAGGGTTGTGGTCGGTCACCACAGTGAAGGCACGGCCATACAGGTAGGGCTGCAAGCGCTGCAGGGCCCAGACTATGGCCAGGCACTCCTTCTCGATGGTGGAGTAGGCCACTTCCCTCGGCAAAAGTTTCTGGCTCAGGTATAACACGGGGTGCTCTTGGTCCTCCGAGTCAACCTGGCTGAGCACAGCACCAAGGCCAAACTCTCTGGCGTCAGTCTGTACCAAGAATGGTCAACTGCTGTCGACTGCTTTCAACACAGGGGCGTTGCACAGTGCGGTTTTCAACGCCTGGAAGGCCCCCTCACAGCCATCGGTCCAGTTGACGATGTGGGGTAGCTTCTTCCTGGTGAGGTCCGTCAAGGGTTTTGCCAGGCTACTATAGTGCTGTACGAAGCGCCTATAGTACCCAGCAGTGCCCAGGAAGGACATCACCTGTTTCTTGGTCCTGGGAGTGGGCCAGTCCACGATCGCACCCACTTTCTCAGGCTCTGGCTTTAGGGTGCCTCCGCCTACCCGATGCCCCAGGTAGTGAACCTCCCTCATGCCCATCTGGCACTTTCCCGGCTTGATAGTCAGTCCTGCTCGGTGAATTCGCCTGAGCACCTCCTCGAGATGCTGCAGGTGTTCCTCCCAGGAGGGACTGAAGATGGCAATGTCATCCAAGTATGCCACTGCGTACTTCTCCAGTCCCTGAAGCAGGAGGTTGACCATCCGCTGGAAAGTGGCAGGGGCATTCTTCATGCCGAAGGGCATGACGGTGGACTCATACAGTCCGAAGGGTGTGATAAAGGTGGACTTCTCCTGCGCCTTGGGGCTCAGGGGAATCTGCCAGTATCCTCGACTCAGATCCATTATTGTCAGGTATTTTGCGCCAGCTAACTTCTCAAGCAGCTCCTCGATGCGCGGCATTGGGTGCTGTGATATATGTGATGCAGTAACCCCTGTAACAGGTAGGGGGCGCTGCATGGTCTCCCCGGGATGTGCACGGAGTTGTATTGAGGCCGTGAGAATTGACCTGCAGTGATGTCAGGATCACGTGACCAGCCCATGTGATCCATTACTGTGGGTGTGGTTACAGGTACATAACGTGACCAGAGTGTGGGTCACATGTTCCTGTGTGGTTCCAGTGTTTGGACCTGAAGGGTCCAAGTGCAAAATCCCTGAGGGAGTTCCTGAGGGCTCGGTGTGTTCCTGTGTTGGAAGCCTGGGAGGAGGCTTTGTTGTGAATTTGGATTCTGGGCTCCCCCGGTGGCCGCTTGTGGAATTGGACTTGTCATCCTCTTTCCTGTTTCACCTGTTTCCATCAGTAGTGGGTGTTGCTATTTAAGCTCATTTCTCTGGTGGTTTCTTGCCGGTCAACAATGTTATCTGATGCCTCTCAGTGCTTGTTCCTGCTTCTGACAACTACTAGATAAGTTGGACTTTTGTCCATGTTTCGTTTTGCCTATTTGTTCCAGTTCACAGCTGAAGTTTTGTTACTGTGTCTGGAAAGCTCTCGTTGATCAGGGATTGCTACTCTGGTGTTATGAGTTAATGCCAGAGTTTAAGGTAATCTCTGGATGGTGTTTTGTTAGTGTTTTTCTGCTGACCATGAAAGTATACTATCTGTCTTCTGCTATCTAGTAAGCGGACCTCAAATTTGCTAAGACTATTTTCCTGCTGCGTTTGTTGTTTCATCTGAACTCACCGTCATTATATGTGGGGGGCTACTGTCTTCTTTGGAATATTTCTCTAGAGGTGAGCCAGGTCTTATATTTCCCTCTGCTAGCTATTTAGGTCTTAGGCCAGAGCTGGGCATCTAGCAATAAATAGGAAATGCTACCTGGCTATTTCTAGTTGCGCGGCAGGCTTAGTTCATGGTCAGTATAGTTCCATCTTCCGAGAGCTTGTCCCTCTATAGGCTTGCTATGATCTCTGCCTGCAGAGATCATGACAGTTTGACCGGCCAATAAAGTGTTAAAGACCCAGGTTGAGAAAGGAGAGTTATAAGAAGTCTGCTGGAATTTTTTTTTTTTTTTTTTTTTCCCTCCAGTTTGCCTTGCTGCAGTCTTTTTTCTCTCTCTCCTCCTAATCTCTGTATGGCTCTGTGTGCACCTGACAATAATGGATCTTCAGAGTGTAACTGCGGGTTTGAATAATCTCATCACGAAAGTACAAAATTTACAAGATTTTGTGGTACATGCTCCAGTATCTGAGCCGAGAATTCCTTTGCCGGAGTTCTTCACAGGGAATAGAGCTAGCTTCCAGAATTTCCGAAATAATTGTAAGTTTTATTTGTCCCTGAAGTCTCGTTCAGCTGGAGACCCTGCTCTGCAGGTTAGGATTGTGATTTCCTTGCTCAGGGGTGACCCTCAAGATTGGGCCTTCTCATTGCCAGCAGGGGATCCTGCGTTGCGCGATGTGGATGCGTTTTTTCTGGCCTTGGGCTTGCTTTATGAGGAACCTCATTTGGAACTTCAGGCAGAAAAAACTTTGATGGCACTATCTCAGGGGCAAGACGAAGCTGAGGTTTACTGCCAAAAATTCCGTAAATGGTCTGTGCTTACTCAGTGGAATGAGTGCGCCTTGGCGGCAACTTTCAGAGAAGGTCTCTCTGATGCCGTTAAGGATGTTATGGTGGGGTTCCCTGTGCCTGCAGGTCTGAATGAGTCCATGACAATGGCTATTCAGATTGATAGGCGTCTGCGGGAGCGCAAACCGGTGCACCATCTGGCGGTGTCTATGGAAAAGACGCCAGAAAGTATGCAGTGTGATAGAATTCTGTCCAGGAGCGAGCGACAGAATTTTAGACGGAAGAATGGATTGTGCTTCTATTGTGGGGATTCTACTCATGTTATATCAGCATGCTCTAGGCGTACAAAGAAGCTTGATAAGTCTGTTTCCATTGGCACCATTCAGTCTAAGTTTATTTTGTCTGTAACCCTGATTTGCTCTTTGTCATCCATTGCCACGGACGCCTATGTTGACTCTGGCGCCGCTCTGAGTCTTATGGATTGGTCCTTTGCCAATCGTTGTGGTTTTGATTTAGAGCCTTTGGAGACTCTTATTCCTCTGAAGGGGATTGACTCCACCCCATTGGCTAATAATAAACCACAATACTGGACACAAGTAACCATGCGTATCAATCCGGATCACCAGGAGATTATTCGTTTCCTGGTGCTGTATAATTTACATGACGATTTGGTACTGGGATTGCCATGGTTGCAGTCTCACAATCCAGTCTTGGACTGGAGAGCAATGTCTGTGTTGAGCTGGGGATGTAAGTGTATTCATGGGGACTTACCTTTGGTTTCTATTTCGTCGTCCATTCCCTCTGAAGTCCCTGAGTTCCTCTCTGATTACCAAGACGTCTTTGACGAACCCAAGCTTGGGTCGTTACCTCCGCACCGTGAGTGCGATTGTGCCATAGATTTGATACCGGGTTGCAAATATCCAAAGGGTCGTTTGTTTAATCTGTCTGTGCCGGAACATGCTGCTATGCGGGAATATATAAAGGAGTCTTTGGAAAAGGGACATATTCGTCCATCTTCTTCTCCCTTGGGAGCTGGGTTTTTCTTTGTCTCAAAAAAGGACGGCTCTTTGAGACCATGTATTGATTATCGGCTTCTGAATAAGATCACTGTTAAGTACCAATACCCATTGCCATTGCTTACTGATTTGTTTGCTCGTATAGAGGGTGCTAAGTGGTTCTCTAAAATTGATCTTCGTGGGGCGTATAATTTGGTGCGGATCAGGCAGGGGGATGAGTGGAAGACCGCATTTAATACGCCCGAGGGCCACTTTGAGTATTTGGTCATGCCTTTTGGTCTTTCTAATGCCCCTTCAGTTTTCCAGTCTTTTATGCATGATATTTTCCGCGATTTTCTGGATAAATTTATGATAATATATCTGGATGATATTCTGATTTTTTCTGATGACTGGGACTCTCATGTCCAGCAGGTCAGGAGAGTTTTTCAGGTTCTGCGGTCTAATTCTTTATGTGTGAAGGGGTCTAAGTGCGTTTTTGGGGTCCAGAAAATTTCCTTTTTGGGGTATATTTTTTCTCCCTCTTCCATTGAGATGGATCCCGTCAAGGTGCAAGCTATTTGTGACTGGACTCAGCCCTCCTCTCTTAAGGGTCTTCAGAGATTTTTGGGCTTTGCCAACTTTTACCGCCGATTTATTGCTGGTTTTTCGGATGTCGTTAAACCACTGACTGATTTGACCAGACATGGCGCTGATGTTGCTAATTGGTCCCCTCATGCTGTAGAGGCCTTTCAGGAGCTTAAGCACCGTTTTGCCTCTGCCCCTGTGTTACGTCAGCCTGATGTGAATCTGCCTTTTCAGGTTGAGGTTGACGCTTCGGAGATCGGAGCTGGGGCAGTGTTGTCGCAGAAAGGTTCCGACTGCTCCGTCATTAGGCCTTGTGCCTTCTTTTCTCGCAAATTTTCGCCCGCAGAGCGGAATTATGATGTTGGGAATAGGGAGCTTTTGGCCATGAAGTGGGCGTTTGAGGAGTGGCGCCATTGGCTAGAGGGGGCTAAGCATCAGGTGGTGGTATTGACTGACCACAAAAATTTGATTTATCTTGAGACTGCCAGGCGCCTGAATCCTAGACAGGCGCGCTGGTCTTTATTTTTTTCTCGCTTTAATTTTGTGGTGTCATACCTACCGGGTTCTAAGAATGTTAAGGCAGATGCCCTTTCTAGGAGTTTTGACCCGGACTCTCCTGGTAATGCTGAACCCACAGGTATCCTCAGGGAGGGAGTAATTTTGTCGGCCGTTTCTCCTGATCTGCGGCGGTCCTTGCAAGAGTTTCAGGCGGATAGACCGGATCGTTGTCCGCCTGATAGACTGTTTGTTCCGGATGATTGGACCAGTAGAGTCATCTCTGAGGTACATTCTTCTGCATTGGCAGGTCATCCCGGAATTTTTGGTACCAGGGATTTGGTGGCAAGATCCTTCTGGTGGCCTTCCCTGTCACGAGATGTGCGAGTCTTTGTGCAGTCATGTGACATTTGTGCTCGGGCCAAGTCTTGTAGTTCTCGGGCTAGCGGACTGCTGTTGCCCTTGCCTATTCCTAAGAGGCCTTGGACACACATCTCGATGGATTTTATTTCAGATCTGCCTGTTTCCCAGAAGATGTCTGTCATCTGGGTGGTCTGTGACCGTTTCTCTAAAATGGTCCATTTGGTTCCTCTGCCCAAGTTGCCTTCTTCTTCTGAGTTGGTTCCTCTGTTTTTTCAGAATGTTGTCCGATTGCACGGTATTCCTGAGAATATTGTTTCTGACAGAGGTACCCAATTTGTGTCTAGATTTTGGCGGGCATTCTGTGCTAGGATGGGCATAGATTTGTCTTTTTCATCTGCTTTTCACCCTCAGACTAATGGCCAGACCGAGCGGACTAATCAGACCCTGGAGACATATCTGAGGTGTTTTGTCTCTGCTGACCAGGATGATTGGGTTGCTTTTTTGCCATTGGCAGAGTTCGCCCTCAATAATCGGGCCAGCTCTTCCACCTTGGTGTCCCCGTTTTTCTGTAATTCGGGGTTTCACCCTCGATTTTCCTCCGGTCAGGTGGAATCCTCGGATTGTCCTGGAGTGGATGCGGTGGTGGAGAGATTGCATCACATCTGGGGGCAGGTTATGGACAATTTGAAGTTGTCCCAGGAGAAGACTCAGCGTTTTGCCAACCGTCATCGTCGTGTTGGTTCTCGGCTTTGTGTTGGAGATTTGGTGTGGTTGTCTTCTCGTTTTGTCCCTATGAGGGTCTCTTCTCCTAAGTTTAAACCTCGGTTCATCGGCCCTTATAGAATATTGGAGATTCTTAATCCTGTTTCTTTCCGTTTGGACCTCCCTGCGTCCTTTTCCATTCATAACGTTTTTCATCGGTCGTTATTGCGCAGGTATGAGGTACCTGTTGTACCTTCAGTTGAGCCTCCTGCTCCGGTGTTGGTTGAGGGTGAGTTGGAGTACGTTGTGGAGAAAATTTTGGACTCTCGTGTTTCCAGACGGAGACTCCAGTATCTGGTCAACTGGAAGGGTTACGGCCAGGAGGATAATTCTTGGGTCAATGCATCTGATGTTCATGCTTCTGATCTTGTTCGTGCCTTCCATAGGGCTCATCCTGGTCGCCCTGGTGGATCTGGTGAGGGTTCGGTGCCCCCTCCTTGAGGGGGGGGTACTGTTGTGAATTTGGATTCTGGGCTCCCCCGGTGGCCGCTTGTGGAATTGGACTTGTCATCCTCTTTCCTGTTTCACCTGTTTCCATCAGTAGTGGGTGTTGCTATTTAAGCTCATTTCTCTGGTGGTTTCTTGCCGGTCAACAATGTTATCTGATGCCTCTCAGTGCTTGTTCCTGCTTCTGACAACTACTAGATAAGTTGGACTTTTGTCCATGTTTCGTTTTGCCTATTTGTTCCAGTTCACAGCTGAAGTTTTGTTACTGTGTCTGGAAAGCTCTCGTTGATCAGGGATTGCTACTCTGGTGTTATGAGTTAATGCCAGAGTTTAAGGTAATCTCTGGATGGTGTTTTGTTAGTGTTTTTCTGCTGACCATGAAAGTATACTATCTGTCTTCTGCTATCTAGTAAGCGGACCTCAAATTTGCTAAGACTATTTTCCTGCTGCGTTTGTTGTTTCATCTGAACTCACCGTCATTATATGTGGGGGGCTACTGTCTTCTTTGGAATATTTCTCTAGAGGTGAGCCAGGTCTTATATTTCCCTCTGCTAGCTATTTAGGTCTTAGGCCAGAGCTGGGCATCTAGCAATAAATAGGAAATGCTACCTGGCTATTTCTAGTTGCGCGGCAGGCTTAGTTCATGGTCAGTATAGTTCCATCTTCCGAGAGCTTGTCCCTCTATAGGCTTGCTATGATCTCTGCCTGCAGAGATCATGACAAGGCTTCCTGGAAAGCACCTGCTGGCGTGGGAGGTCCTAGGAGGAGGACCGGATCCCGGAGCAGTGCACAGTGGAACTGGGGAAGCTACAATCCTTCAGTGGCTCTGGACTGACTAGTGTGTGCCGGCCAGGCAAGTTGGTGATCCCTGTAAGGCAGCTTACCCGGAGGTGTTGACTGGCAAGGAGTCAGCAGGTGGAGCCGGAGCTCCCGTCAGGTATCGTACAGGCCGGTAGTGCTTGTGAAGTTCTATGAACTGTGTGGTCTCCCTTGGGAACTGGTTAAGGGAGGACCAGCGTGTATTAGAGACGACAACCCGGAGTCACATGTGCTGTCTGTGACTTGGGACGTTGGTGAAGTGTACGGCGTACGGACACCCTGGTAACTGGGCGAAGTGAGAGGCCCAGCACGTTAGTGTCCTTGAGGCAAAGCCGTACACTGAAGTGTTAGAAGCTGCAAGTAGATATCACCAGTTGGTGCCTGTTGTGTTTCATGTTTTGAACTGTGCGTAACCCGGTTTATGAGGCTTAATAAACCGCATGGACTGCTTTGTTTTATAAACCCGTGCCCGTGTGCTTGAATATCGCGGCCAAGTGAGTGTCCCCCAACACTCTCAGTAAGAGAAACCTTACAATTGGTGGAGAATTTTGGCAACAATCCCGCTAGCACACGTGGAGTTAATTGCTGTGGCAGAGCCACGAAGGTGACAAGCGTCTAGCGGTAACTCGACGGAGACGTAAAAGAGCCAAAGGGGCTGAACCCGTTGCTCCGTGTGGGGAATTGACGGAAGATGCTGAGGACCTGGGGTGTATGAAGAACTCTGAAGTCCCAGGGAAAAGGGACGAACCTAATGACGTCACCGCTGAGACCCAAGAGAGGGCCGACCCTGACAGTGCAGAGTCGGAGGGTGCGGAAGTGGAGGAGGCCACCAAGGAGATGGTGCCGGAAGTGAATACCTCCTCAAGTGATGGATGTTTCACCAGTCCGGAGGATGGGAGAAGCGAGATGGAATTGGTTATAGAGACTGTTGTGAATTTGGATTCTGGGCTCCCCCGGTGGCTACTGGTGGAATTGAACTGGTGTTTTCATCTTCTCTGTTCACCTGTTCCCATCAAGATGTGGGAGTCGCTATATAACCTTGCTGCTCTGTTAGTTGCTTGCCGGTCAACAATGTTATCAGAAGCCTCTCTGTGCTTGTTCCTGCTCCTAGACAACTACTAGATAAGTTGGACTCTTGTCCATGTTTGTTTTTGCATTTTTGTTCCAGTTCACAGCTGTAGTTTCGTTACTGTGTCTGGAAAGCTCTTGTGAACAGGAATTGCCACTCTGGTGTTATGAGTTAATGCCAGAGTTTTAAAGTAATTCCTGGATGGTATTTTGATAGGGTTTTCAGCTGACCATGAAAGTGCCCTTTCTGTCTTCTGCTATGTAGTAAGTGGACCTCAAATTTGCTAAACCTATTTTCATACTACGTTTGTTATTTCATCTTAATTCACCGCCAATACATGTGGGGGGCCTCTGTCTCCTTTCGGGGTATTTCTCTAGAGGTGAGCTAGGACTAATATTTTCCTCTGCTAGCATTATTTAGTCCTCCGGCTGGTGCTGGGCATCTAGAATCAACGTAGGCATGCTACCCGGCCACTGCTAGTTGTGCGTTAGGTTTAGTTCATGGTCAGCTCAGTTCCCATCTTCCAAGAGCTAGTTCCTATATATGCTGATGCTATGTTCTCTTGCCATTGAGAACATGACAGTTTGACCGGCCCACAAAGTGTTAATTGTTTGGGCTGAAGCAGGAGAAAAAGAAGTGTTTAAGGGAATTTTTTTTTTTTTTTTCCCCTCAGAGTTTTGCTGCCTAGCCCTTAATTGCTGTCTAGCTGCTTCTTACCTCCTCTTAACCCTTGAATGGCTCTGTGTCCACCTGTTTGTAATGGATCTTCAGAGTGTAACTGCAGGTTTGAATAATCTCGCCACGAAGGTACAAAATTTGCAAGACTTTGTTTGTCATGCACCTGTATCTGAGCCGAGAATTCCTTGGCCGGAATTTTTCTCGGGGAATAGATCTGGGTTTCAGAATTTTCGAAATAATTGCAAATTATTTTTGTCCCTGAAATTTCGCTCTGCCGGAGACCCTGCACAGCAGGTCAGGATTGTGATTTCCTTGCTCCGGGGCGACCCTCAAGACTGGGCTTTTTCATTGACACCAGGGGATCCTGCGTTGCTCAATGTGGATGCGTTTTTTCTGGCCTTGGGGTTGCTTTATGACGAACCTCATTTGGAGCTTCAGGCAGAAAAAACTTTGATGTCCCTATCTCAGGGGCAAGATGAAGCGGAAATTTACTGTCAAAGATTCCGTAAATGGTCTGTGCTTACTCAGTGGAATGAGTGCGCCCTGGCGGCGACTTTCAGAGAGGGTCTCTCTGATGCCATTAAGGATGTTATGGTGGGGTTCCCTGTGCCTGCGGGTCTGAATGAGTCCATGACAATGGCTATTCAGATCGATAGGCGTTTGCGGGAGCGCAAACCAGTGCACCATCTGGCGGTGTCCACTGAGAAGTCGCCAGAGAGTATGCAGTGTGATAGAATTCTGTCCCGAAGCGAGCGGCAGAATTTTAGACGGAAAAATGGGTTGTGTTTCTATTGTGGTGATTCTACTCATGTTATATCAGCATGCTCTAAGCGCACTAAAAAGCTTGATAAATCTGTTTCCATTTGCACCTTACCGTCTAAGTTTATTCTATCTGTGACCTTGATTTGCTCTTTGTCATCTATTACCACGGACGCCTATGTCGACTCTGGCGCCGCTTTGAGTCTTATGGATTGGTCCTTTGCCAAACGCTGTGGGTATGATTTAGAGCCTTTGGAGACTCTTATTCCTCTGAAGGGGATTGACTCCACCCCATTGGCTAATAATAAACCACAATACTGGACACAAGTAACTATGCGTATTAATCCGGATCACCAGGAGATTATTCGCTTTCTGGTGCTGTATAATCTACATGATGATTTGGTGCTAGGATTGCCTTGGCTGCAATCTCACAACCCAGTCCTCGACTGGAGAGCTATGTCTGTGTTGAGCTGGGGATGTAAGGGGGCTCATGGGGATGTACCTGTGGTTTCCATTTCATCATCTATTCCCTCTGAAATTCCTGAGTTCCTGTCTGACTATCGTGACGTCTTTGAAGAATCCAAGCTTGGTTCATTACCTCCGCACCGAGAGTGCGATTGTGCCATAGATTTAATCCCGGGTAGTAAATACCCAAAGGGTCGTTTATTTAATCTGTCTGTGCCTGAACATGCTGCTATGCGAGAATATATAAAGGAGTCCTTGGAAAAGGGACATATTCGTCCATCGTCATCTCCCTTAGGAGCCGGTTTTTTCTTTGTGTCAAAAAAAGACGGCTCTTTGAGACCATGTATCGATTATCGGCTTTTGAATAAAATCACTGTAAAATATCAATACCCATTGCCGTTGCTGACTGATTTGTTTGCTCGCATAAAGGGGGCCAAGTGGTTCTCTAAGATTGACCTTCGTGGGGCGTATAATTTGGTGCGAATCAGACAGGGGGATGAGTGGAAAACCGCATTTAATACGCCCGAGGGCCACTTTGAGTATTTAGTGATGCCTTTTGGTCTTTCAAATGCTCCGTCAGTTTTCCAGTCCTTTATGCATGATATTTTTCGCGATTATTTGGATAAATTTATGATTGTGTATCTGGATGATATTCTGATTTTTTCGGATGACTGGGACTCTCATGTCCAGCAAGTCAGGAGGGTTTTCCAGGTTTTGCGGTCTAATTCTTTGTGTGTGAAGGGTTCTAAGTGTGTTTTTGGGGTACAGAGGATTTCCTTTTTGGGATATATTTTTTCTCCCTCTTCCATTGAAATGGATCCTGTCAAGGTTCAAGCTATTTGTGATTGGACGCAGCCCTCTTCTCTTAAGAGTCTTCAGAAATTTTTGGGCTTTGCTAACTTTTATCGTCGATTTATTGCTGGTTTTTCGGATATTGCTAAGCCATTGACCGATTTGACTAAGAAGGGTGCTGATGTTGCTGATTGGTCCCCTGACGCTGTGGAGGCCTTTTGGGAGCTTAAGCGCCGTTTTTCCTCTGCCCCTGTGTTGCGTCAGCCTGATGTTGCTCTACCTTTTCAGGTTGAGGTCGACGCTTCTGAGATCGGAGCTGGGGCAGTGTTGTCGCAGAAAAGTTCTGACTGCTCCGTGATGAGGCCTTGTGCCTTCTTTTCCCGTAAATTTTCGCCCGCTGAGCGGAATTATGATGTTGGGAATCGGGAGCTTTTGGCCATGAAGTGGGCTTTTGAGGAGTGGCGCCATTGGCTTGAGGGGGCCAGACATCAGGTGGTGGTATTGACTGACCACAAAAACTTGATTTATCTTGAGACCGCCAGGCGCCTGAATCCTAGACAGGCGCGCTGGTCATTATTTTTCTCTCGGTTTAATTTTGTGGTGTCATACCTACCGGGTTCTAAGAATGTTAAGGCGGATGCCCTTTCTAGGAGTTTTGAGCCTGACTCGCCTGGTAACTCTGAGCCCACAGGTATCCTTAAGGATGGAGTGGTATTGTCAGCCGTTTCTCCAGACCTGCGGCGGGCCTTGCAGGAGTTTCAGGCGGATAGACCGGATCGTTGCCCACCTGATAAACTGTTTGTTCCTGATGATTGGACCAGTAGAGTCATCTCTGAGGTTCATTCTTCTGCGTTGGCAGGCCATCCTGGCATTTTTGGTACCAGGGATTTGGTGGCAAGGTCCTTCTGGTGGCCTTCCCTGTCACGAGATGTGCGAGGCTTTGTGCAGTCTTGTGACTTTTGTGCTCGGGCCAAGCCTTGTTGCTCTCGGGCTAGTGGATTATTGTTGCCCTTGCCCATTCCTAAGAGGCCTTGGACGCACATCTCGATGGATTTTATTTCAGATCTGCCTGTTTCTCAGAAGATGTCTGTCATCTGGGTGGTGTGTGACCGTTTCTCTAAGATGGTCCATTTGGTTCCTCTGCCCAAGTTGCCTTCTTCTTCCGAGTTGGTTCCTCTGTTTTTTCAAAATGTTGTTCGTTTGCATGGTATTCCTGAGAATATCATTTCTGACAGAGGGACCCAATTCGTGTCTAGATTTTGGCGGGCATTCTGTGCTAGGATGGGCATAGATTTATCTTTTTCGTCCGCTTTCCATCCTCAGACGAATGGCCAGACCGAGCGGACTAATCAGACCCTGGAGACATATCTGAGGTGTTTTGTGTCTGCTGACCAGGATGATTGGGTTGCTTTTTTGCCATTGGCAGAGTTCGCTCTCAATAATCGGGCCAGCTCTGCCACTTTGGTGTCCCCGTTTTTCTGTAATTCGGGGTTTCATCCTCGATTTTCCTCTGGTCAGGTGGAATCTTCGGATTGTCCTGGAGTGGATGCTGTGGTGGAGAGATTGCATCAGATCTGGGGGCAGGTGGTGGACAATTTGAGGTTGTCCCAGGAGAAGACTCAGCTTTTTGCCAACCGCCACCGTCGTGTTGGCCCTCGGCTTTGTGTTGGGGATTTGGTGTGGTTGTCTTCTCGTTTTGTCCCTATGAGGGTCTCTTCTCCTAAGTTTAAGCCTCGGTTCATCGGCCCGTATAAGATATTGGAGATTCTTAACCCTGTTTCCTTCCGTTTGGACCTCCCTGCATCCTTCTCTATTCATAACGTTTTTCATCGGTCATTATTGCGCAGGTATGAGGTACCGGTTGTGCCTTCCGTTGAGCCTCCTGCTCCGGTGTTGGTTGAGGGTGAGTTGGAGTACGTTGTGGAGAAAATCTTAGACTCTTGTGTTTCCAGACGGAGACTCCAGTATCTGGTCAAGTGGAAGGGATACGGCCAGGAGGATAATTCTTGGGTGAATGCATCTGATGTTCATGCCTCTGATCTGGTTCGTGCCTTTCATAGGGCCCATCCTGATCGCCCTGGTGGTTCTGGTGAGGGTTCGGTGCCCCCTCCTTGAGGGGGGGGTACTGTTGTGAATTTGGATTCTGGGCTCCCCCGGTGGCTACTGGTGGAATTGAACTGGTGTTTTCATCTTCTCTGTTCACCTGTTCCCATCAAGATGTGGGAGTCGCTATATAACCTTGCTGCTCTGTTAGTTGCTTGCCGGTCAACAATGTTATCAGAAGCCTCTCTGTGCTTGTTCCTGCTCCTAGACAACTACTAGATAAGTTGGACTCTTGTCCATGTTTGTTTTTGCATTTTTGTTCCAGTTCACAGCTGTAGTTTCGTTACTGTGTCTGGAAAGCTCTTGTGAACAGGAATTGCCACTCTGGTGTTATGAGTTAATGCCAGAGTTTTAAAGTAATTCCTGGATGGTATTTTGATAGGGTTTTCAGCTGACCATGAAAGTGCCCTTTCTGTCTTCTGCTATGTAGTAAGTGGACCTCAAATTTGCTAAACCTATTTTCATACTACGTTTGTTATTTCATCTTAATTCACCGCCAATACATGTGGGGGGCCTCTGTCTCCTTTCGGGGTATTTCTCTAGAGGTGAGCTAGGACTAATATTTTCCTCTGCTAGCATTATTTAGTCCTCCGGCTGGTGCTGGGCATCTAGAATCAACGTAGGCATGCTACCCGGCCACTGCTAGTTGTGCGTTAGGTTTAGTTCATGGTCAGCTCAGTTCCCATCTTCCAAGAGCTAGTTCCTATATATGCTGATGCTATGTTCTCTTGCCATTGAGAACATGACAAGAGACGGTGAACGAACATGTCGAACGAGAAAGGGTCCTGAGACAAGCGGCTGAGCGCAGAGTGGATGAGCTAGAGAAGGAAGTCTCTGAGCTCAGAGGCCACCTGTTCAGATGGCAAAGTGTGTATCAGACCCTAAAGGAAGACATTGTAGTGCTTAGAGAAGCACTAAAAGGCCCTCTACAAGGAAAAGAGGTGGTGGTCGCAGACTTCTCGTGCCAGTACCAGAGTGGTAATGAGAGTAAAGCTGAAGAGGAGTTGGCGCTAAGAGCAGAACAAGATGGTCACCCGGTTGTGACAGGTGTCTTGATGGAAAGGTCCATGGCAAGGCAGGAGCCATCTGTTCTTGAAGGTAGTGAGACTCCGCTCTTCAAGTGCGTGATAGATGTACTCGTAGAGGCGCAAGATGCATGTACCCGCGAGGGTGTGCATGAGGCCTTTAAAAAGGCAGTGGAAGCATGTAGTGTGCACTGGGCACTGGAGACGAAACAGTTGGTGGTACTGTCTACTAAGGAAGTCACAGTGAAGAGGGTGGCTGTCCAGAGGGACATGCACCTTCGGTGCCTCCGCACGAAACAGAGGGTCCTGTTGGAGAATGGTGAGGCCACTCGTTGTTTGGAGCAAGCCAGGAAAGCTCAAAGTCATCTGGGCTTGGTAGAGGACACAGTCCAAGTGCCCAGAGCTCTGGTGGCGAGGCTCGCCGGCCGATTTGGAGAAGCGATGCAGGAGATGGTGGATGTGTCCGGTGTGAAGAGACTGAGGATTCCGGCTGAAGACAAGGCCCAGGTGGGTGAAGATGGAATGGTGTCATTCCTGGTTGTCGGGTCCAGGGAGAGTCTAGCGAATATCCGGATGCTCCTGAGGTATCGCGTGGCCTACCTGAGAGAAATAGAGCAGCTGAGATTGTACAGACGGCAGGTCAATAAACAGCTGCAGAACACAAGGTGGCTGCCGCCTTCTTCCCAACGAAAAGGAAACAAAAAGGACATGTACAGTAGTAGACGTAGTGATGGAGGGTCAGACTCTGATCAGTTGCTAGTCTCGACTGTAAGTGGGACTAATGTCCGTACCAACCGTGGGTGGCGACCCTGGAGAGAAAGGTCGAGTAAAGAGACAAACTTGACTAAAGGTTTGGTGACACGGACAGACTGTAACTTAAGGGCCAAAGCTCAAGGCCTACATGTTGACCGCTGGGGGCGGGGTAAACTCAACAACTGGATGGGTCTGTGTGATGCTCAAAACCGACTGAGACGGTTCTCTCGACAGGTAGGGCAAGGCAACATGCATGACATATCCCGTGATCCCACGTGTATGACAGGTGTTCAACCCTACAGGTGTGAACAGAGGGGGGGGATATGTGATATATGTGATGCAGTAACCCCTGTAACAGGTAGGGGGCGCTGCATGGTCTCCCCGGGATGTGCACGGAGTTGTATTGAGGCCGTGAGAATTGACCTGCAGTGATGTCAGGATCACGTGACCAGCCCATGTGATCCATTACTGTGGGTGTGGTTACAGGTACATAACGTGACCAGAGTGTGGGTCACATGTTCCTGTGTGGTTCCAGTGTTTGGACCTGAAGGGTCCAAGTGCAAAATCCCTGAGGGAGTTCCTGAGGGCTCGGTGTGTTCCTGTGTTGGAAGCCTGGGAGGAGGCTTCCTGGAAAGCACCTGCTGGCGTGGGAGGTCCTAGGAGGAGGACCGGATCCCGGAGCAGTGCACAGTGGAACTGGGGAAGCTACAATCCTTCAGTGGCTCTGGACTGACTAGTGTGTGCCGGCCAGGCAAGTTGGTGATCCCTGTAAGGCAGCTTACCCGGAGGTGTGGACTGGCAAGGAGTCAGCAGGTGGAGCCGGAGCTCCCGTCAGGTATCGTACAGGCCGGTAGTGCTTGTGAAGTTCTATGAACTGTGTGGTCTCCCTTGGGAACTGGTTAAGGGAGGACCAGCGTGTATTAGAGACGACAACCCGGAGTCACATGTGCTGTCTGTGACTTGGGACGTTGGTGAAGTGTACGGCGTACGGACACCCTGGTAACTGGGCGAAGTGAGAGGCCCAGCACGTTAGTGTCCGTGAGGCAAAGCCGTACACTGAAGTGTTAGAAGCTGCAAGTAGATATCACCAGTTGGTGCCTGTTGTGTTTCATGTTTTGAACTGTGCGTAACCCGGTTTATGAGGCTTAATAAACCGCATGGACTGCTTTGTTTTATAAACCCGTGCCCGTGTGCTTGAATATCGCGGCCAAGTGAGTGTCCCCCAACACTCTCAGTAAGAGAAACCTTACAGTGCGCATCAGAGGCTGTAATGGCGTTGAGCCCCCTGTAGTCCACGCAGAACCGGGTGGTCCGGTCCTTCTTTGGCACAAGAACTATGGGTGAGGCCCACGCGCTCTTTGACCATCGAATCACCCCCAGCTGTAACATCTCATCGATCTCCTGGCGCATAACCTGCTGCACCTTGTCGGAGATTCGATAGGGTGTTCGCCGTAGTGGGGCATGATTCCCGGTGTCCACCTCGTGGACTGCTAACTCAGTCCTTCCAGGCCGGTTGGAGAACACGACCCGGAAGGGTTCCAGTGTGGTTTGCAACTGCAACCGCTGTGGTTCATTTAACAAGGCGCTTACCTCCACGTCCTCGATGGACCCACCGGCCTTGGCTTGGGCCAGCATGTCCAGGAGGGTGTCTTCCTCCCCGTCTTTGGGTACGCTGCAGACCGGTAGGACGAAAGGTTCACGTTCGTGATGAGCCTTTGTTGAGGGAGGATTTAAATTGATCCTTCACGGTTAACCCAGTGATTTCCAAATTAATATATAAGGTGTTGCCGGCAACTGAAAATGACCAGACGGAGACGTGTGTCTCTGTATGGGGGATCGAGCAGATCTCTGGCCCCCGTTTATTCTGTATGACTTTATCATAGTCATAGAAATTACACTTCAACCAATCAGCATATGAACACGCTCACGGTTCTTAGCCTATAAGAATGCAGGAACAATCTGTGCGTCAAAGTTTTGTAGAACAATACACCCTCAGTCTCATGTTCTACCGAGGTTGCAACAATCAAGGTCTCATCAAAATCTCATAACAGCTGTAACCTTTAGCCTACTAACAAAATTTATATCAAAACAACAAAATGGAGTAGAAAAGCACAAAATGGAGATTCTTTCTTAATTTCTTCCTTCACATTCCCCCCTAGATAAATTTTGTTAATTAATGTCCAGCATCAGAGGTACTATCCTAAGCTATAAGCTCGAGGGATACTGGTCTTCACATGACTGGTGCCATGTTACCAGCCATGGCTGTTGCGGCGTACCCGTCCCCCCTGTATACTAGAATTTACGAATAACAATTATTAATAACAGTAGTGGGGATCCTTTGAAGATAGCCATGCGCTTGGCTTCAACATCTTCATCAGGTAACTTTGTGAAATCGGTGTAGAGAAGAGCAGGGGTGGCAACACTTTTGGTTTCATCACTAGTTATCCTAGTGCAGAATTTCCTAATACACACAGAAATACACCAAAAAACAAGTTTTAGTATTACATACATAACAAGGATAAAGGTGAATACTGGCAGCCATTTTTAAATACAGTTATATCTGCAAGCATAGGAAAAACTTATTGTTTCACAGTATAAGAGTATAGCAGTACAAAAAGTATAAAGATATATATTTTCATCTTGACAATTCCCCCTAAATACTAAGTTTTTCCCCTAAAGAAAGATCCTTCGAGACTGTCCATGTGATGGGAAAAGGGGAGGTGGATTTCTTCATCCAGACACCTCAGAAACTCTCCCCTAGCGAGAGGCCTCCAGGCAGCTGAACCCTTCACTAACCTCACATGGAGTTCTCCCACTGTCCCTAAATTAAATCTCTTAACATCATTTGAGAATGAGGGGTTTTGTCTACTCTCTTGAGGGGGACATACTTAAGGATCTCCCCTGGATCAGTACCATTGTACTCTGGTGGGTCTACTTCTTGATTGAGGAAGGTGCCAGTCGGGATTGTTTTCACTAACTACCTAGGCCTGCCCAGGTGTACTTATACATCTATCATATTATCTTTGTTTGTAAAATGAGAAAGGTTGGTTCTCAGGGTCAGCCAATTGCTTTTGCGTAGCTAACTAGTCAGAGGGCCTCCAGGGATAATACTCCCGTATCTGTCTTACCCTACCTGATGTGGTTGGTTCTCTGGTGGTGGGGGCGACATGACATGCTGGTCTACAGCTCCTTCCCAAAAGGATTACTGTCAGCCTACTCCCAAAAGTTTATGTCTCCAGTATCCACCAACCACAATCCTGTGTCAGCTTCTTATATCACTACATGTGATCTTGTCTGGACAGGATTCAGTGTAATTCTCTTAGGTCGGGTTGCAGCACGGGTCATACAAGTGTTAGGGCCCAAATCCTCAACTATACCCTAAAAGGCATCACAGCTATAATTGACAAATCTTTGTTCACTGTAATATATATATATATTTGATCCATTCAACATTTTTATTAATCTGCACCTGTGGGATTATAGAAGCAAAGCCAGCATAAATCTGGTTCTGGGCTTTAAACTGGTCAGGCACCCCCCTTGGCACCCCAATGGCATCAATACATACTTGTGGATCTTCTTCACAACTCATGTGGAGCTGATCGAGACTTCTCCTCTTTCTGGTAGGTTCATCAGGTATCTTTGGTGTACATATATTGTGTATGTTTAATTAGCAAGTCAGTATCTAGAGAACTGTTCCCTTTGCAGAAACCTGTCTCGAAGATCCCTACTAGTGTACCTGTGGTGTCGTGGGAATTATAGCAGGTGTAATTGTCAGCTAATATGGTTACTTCTCCTGGGACCTTTAGTTTGGGTTCCTTATGAATTAGTGGGACATAATCTGGGCAATCAGTGGACTTCAAACCTTTCAACAGATTCATGACACAGGCAGTGGTGTTGTCGTCAGGGAAAAGCAATGCATGTGTGTATAGGTGTGTATTCGCAGCAGCACAAGCAATACATCCTACAGAGATATTCTGGACTCTTACATTATATCTCACCCATTCTAACCACAGGTTTTTCCTTGGGGCTGTTTGTGTTTCTATGGAGAAAACCTCTTGCCAACTGAGACCTGGAATGGGGATTACTTCATTGACTACATTTTGCAAACGCTCACCTGGGCCTGTTTTAGGTGTACTAGTAACGGGGGCCTTGGTTGGTCTGAAAATAATATCCTGGAGCTGTATATGGCCTAAATTCCCATAGTATCCACTACTAAATACATAATTATAATGCCTTCCCAGTACCAATGTCTGCAGGTCAGCAGATTGGGGACTTTCGAGATTTAGGAGGAGGGGGTGACAACTTTTACCCCATTTACAGCCTCTAGGTGGTTGCAGAAGGGCTGTTAGATGCATTCTCTCACTAAGACTCCTACCCATCCTATCCTTGGGAACATGGCTTCACTAGGTTTATATCCCCAATCATCTCCTGTATTCCAGGCAGCATCTGTCCAATAATAACAACTATTGTTGTCATTTCTGGTAACACATATATAAAACTGGATGATTCCTTCTACCACCCGTTCAGTCTCGAGGCACTTGACTACATCACAGAAATCAAATCGCCAGATATTTACCGGGACTGTCAGGTTTACCCAGAGAATAGTGGGACCAGAATTCTTATTTTTACAATAGGGGCCGAAGAGGTAGGGGCGAGGATGGCCCCCAGTCCCAAGATCAAAAACAACAGCAACATTTCCCTTCAGTCACTTCTGTGACTAAACACTGGTTCGGTCTCTTTTACAGTGTGAGGCGTGGATCCAGGTGCTCTTTCCTTCAAGTTTTACTGCAGTGGGGGTGACCAGGATCACTGTGTGAGGTCCTTCAAATCTTGTCTGGAGACAATCTCTGCGCACAAACTTTTTCACATACACCAGGTCTCCTGGCACAAAGGGATGGTGTCCAGGAACCTTGTCTGGGTCTGGAAGAGAACTGAAAACGGTTAAATGCACTTTGGCAAGGTGTCCATGTAAGGCCTGCACATAGCTAGTCAAGTCCTGGTACTTGAGCTGCAACTGTTGTGGAAAGAAACATTCAAGATTGGGGCTCCTGCCAAACAGAATCTCATATGGTGACAGTCCTGTCTTCCTGTTTGGGGTATATCTTACTGAAAACAAAGCAAGAGGAAGGCATTCTGTCCATGGTTTACCAGTCTCTGTCATTGCCCTCTGGATTTTAAGCTTAAGAGTTCCATTTAGTCTCCCCACTTTTCCACTGCTCTACGGATGGAGTTTGCAATGCTTGACTTACCCCCAGTGCTGCCATTACCTCTGACATGATCTCTCCAGTAAAATGGGAACCCTGATCGCTTTCAATGACTTCAGGAACTCCATACCTGCATATGATCTCAGCCATCAGTTTCTTCACCGTTGTCTTAGCCGTAGCTTTGGCAACTGGGTAGGCTTCTGGCCAACCTGAAAATAAATCAATGCAGACCAACACATACTCATACGTCCCTACCCTGGGTAACTGAATATAATCATTCTGCAGTCTCTGGAATTGGTTAAAGGGCCGGGGAGTGTGCTTGGATGGGGTTTTCACTGTCCTACCCTGATTATGTGTGGCACATATCATGCAGCTCTGTACCTGGCTTTCTGCGCAGGTGGAAAACCCGGGGGCAATCCATTGTTTCTGTAGGGTGTCACACATGGCCGTCTTCGAGTGGTGCACATTCCCGTGCAGAACCTGTGCCATCATTGGGTACAGTACCTGTGGTAGGCAGACCTTTTCACCCCTCCCCCATAGTCCAGTGACGGTATCAGAGCAAGCGCCTATCTTTTGCCACCTATCTTTCTCCTCCTTACTTGCCTGTTCTTGTAACCGGGCTAAGATGTCTTTCAACACAAGTGGAGATGGTGGGGTGTCTAGGTGATGTACTTGAGAGGCTACAAGAGTGCTTGCTGCTTTCTTGGCAGCCTGGTCTGCCAGTGCGTTACCCTTTGTCCGTCCATCAGTGCCTTTGGTATGTGCCTTTACCTTTATGATGCCTGCTTGGGTGGGAAGCTGTAGTGCATTCATAAGTTGCTGGACTGCCTCAGCACATTTAATGGGGTGGCCATTTGCTGTCAGGAAAGCCCTGGCTCTCCAGATAGGCTCATAACCGTGTGCAATGCCAAAAGCATACCTGGAATCAGTGTAGATATTTACAGTCTTACCTTCTGCTAGTTTGCTCTGCTTCTTGTGCAGACATATGAGCTGGCATTGACTCTGCCTTGATTACCTCATGTTCTGAGACCACAGCATATCTGGTACAGAAGCGTCCTTGGTCATCTTGGTGACGGGATCCATCTACAAAAAGCTCAAAATCAGCATTAGAATAGGCACACTAGAGACCAGCCGTTTCCTGAGACATCAATTCTAGACAATCATGTGGTTTGGAAACCCAATCTTGTTCCTCTGGTTCCATTCTAAAAAGAAAAAGAGTGTCCTTGCTCATGTCACCTACTCCTCCCCCCTTTGGATCCATAGGAACTAGGAGAAGAGTAGCGGGGTTCAGGACAGTGCACCTTTTTAAAATCACATTAGTAGGCATAAGAATAGCACACTGAAGTCGCAGCTGTGCAGCCATGGACATGTGGCTAGGTTGTAACTGGAAAGGGGAACTTGAGGGTAGCATCTGTCAGCAGGGGTGTGACAATTTCTTTGAAAGTGACCGGGCCGGCCATAGCGCCAACACTGCAAGTGAGAACTGGTGCGGCGGGGCTGGGGAGCAATACCTCCAGACATAGGGTTAAAAGAAATATTTGAGTAGGGGACTGAATTGTATAAGGTGGGAGGGCTGGAGTTAGAGTTTGCTGCTGGGCAGCCCACTGATAAGGAGCCAGCTGCATGCCTGTACCTGGGGTGGGGGCTGAAATTGGAGCAGAGACTGCTGTGGCTGGTTTTAACCCTTGATCTTCCTGTTGATGCAGAACGTGCTAAATTCTTTTGAAAACTTTTAATTACTTTTAATGCATCATCCGGAGTGGAAATCTCAATATCGGGTCTGACCGACATTATTGCCTCCTTCAATTCAGATTTAAGGCCGGACATTAAAGCTGCCACAAATAGGTATGAATGGGCTTTATTATACAATGAGAATCCCAAATCTTTAAACACTACCATAAGACGCCCATAAAACTTCTCGGCAGTCTCCCCCTTGTCCTGTGTGACATCTGTGAGGGAGGTAGCTTGGTCCGCTATCTTGTGCCCATACTTTTAAAGCATTACAGAAATCAACCCCACGCTCATATGTTCCCCCATCCAGGTTCACATTATACATTATGCCACCCTCAATGATTGGAAAATATTCCTCCCCAGCCTTCACTTGGAGTAAGTGTAACAGATCTCTCCGGGGAGTGGAATAAATTTCTCGATTCGCTGCTATTTGTCTATAGAAGGCCATGGGGGAGGTTTCTGGATCGGGTAATTGGTTACAAAGGGTGTCTATCTGGGATGGAGAAAAGGGGGTATACTTTGGCCTGTCAGGAGTAGCTTTCACATCATCTTCTTCAAACTCTGATATTACTGACTCGAGGGCGGGAGAAGATGGCGGTAATACGGGCACAAGAGGCATCTGCTGCGGAAGCGGGGCAGGAGGCTCTATTACAGTTAGAGATGGTATTGCCTGATGGGCCGTTAGGCGGCTATCAAGGACAAATCGGACCTCCTCCAATTTTATGGGGTTTTCCTGTATACAGCGCTCTATTGCTGATACTATAACCATGGCGGCATCCTTCCTGGGATATTGGAAGATACCGGCAGAGATTAATGGTATGGCTATTGTACGTTGAGGCATCGTACCGGGGGGAACGGAGGAGGCATACAGGATTGCGTTCTAGCAGTGGCCGATAATAGGTGCCGTCAGCGTTTAGCAAGGGAAAGGTGGGGGCTACAGCCCCGGATCTTCTCGCTCCACAATTATAACAGACCTCTCTACACTGAGAATTAATAACTCCGCATACATCACAGATCCACGCAGCCGGATCATAGGATGGAGGTGCACTAAGTTTTGACAACCCAGTATATATTGGTGCCTTGGGATTGAGGGTTACAAGTTTCCTTCTAAAACTAAACACTAGATTTCACTTTCAATTTACAATATTTCACAGATCTACCAGCGCGTAATCTACACTGAGAAAATAGAGACTCAAGAGCGCAGCCACATCGCAGCCACATGCTGCTGCCCCTCCCTACTAGAACACAGAGATAGGAAGAATCACAACATTCCTCAGCACAGAAGAAAGCCATAACGCAGCTGTATGACTCCCCCCGCCCATCGGATATTTTAGAGACAAACACAGAAACAGAATCACAGCAGTTCTTAGACTTAATTAATTTCTACAAAATCTTCATCACACATTTCACATGCCAGATTGAGAATATTTTCCCTGCATTCCTGACAGATTTCTTTTCCCTTCTTTGGGCTAACAATATCAAATTCATCACACAATTCAAAATCATCTTCTTCTTTCACAGAAACTGATTCTCCTTTAAAGCGAAATACCCCTACTTAGTCGTATATAGATACCAGAGCGGTCGTATAGTCTATTCCACTTAGGGTTTTTACCTGTCCCCCGCTGGGACAACCCAAAATCGCGGTACTCAGCGAAAGGAGGAGGGCGTCTCTGACTAAACCCTCCGGATACCTCTGGATATATTTAAATCAATATAAACCTGAGTTACGTATCCTACCCAATCTTCGATCACCTCACCGCGCCTGATTCTAACAGTGATCAGGAATTCAGGATATTTTGACTGTAAAGAGAATTACATCACTGGTTAATCCGGGGTGTCCGTCCCTTATGAGGTACGGTTCGAGCTCTGGGCTTCCAACGGAACTACACCTCTATATGATTCCACCCAAGAATCATCCCACTCCGGGGACAAACCTCAGATCCTCTTTGCAGCAACAAACACAGGAAAACCACACCAAACGGTCAGTCTGGACAGTATAACTGCCAACTTACCGTGGTTGTTGTGGGGGATGATCAGTCCCAATTTTCCAGTGCCTGCGTCCGGTCCGAGGGTCCTTTGTCTTGTTGTCCTCTGGGGGGCAGAAGCGTTCCTGCTTGGATCCCGGGTTTCGGCACCAACTGTTGAGGGAGGATTTAAATTGATCCTTCACGGTTAACCCAGTGATTTCCAAATTAATATATAAGGTGTTGCCGGCAACTGAAAATGGCCAGACGGAGACGTGTGTCTCTGTATGGGGGATCGAGCAGATCTCTGGCCCCCGTTTATTCTGTATGACTTTATCATAGTCATAGAAATTACACTTCAACCAATCAGCATAAGAACACGTTCACGGTTCTTAGCCTATAAGAATGCAGGAACAATCTGTGCGTCAAAGTTTTGTAGAACAATACACCCTCAGTCTCATGTTCTACCGAGGTTGCAACAATCAAGGTCTCATCAAAATCTCATAACAGCTGTAACCTTTAGCCTACTAACAAAATTTATATCAAAACAACAAAATGGAGTCGAAAAGCACAAAATGGAGATTCTTTCTTAATTTCTTCCTTCACACCTTCATCATGTTGACGTGAAAGGCCTTTCGCCTACCCCACGCGTGGTCAAGCGTGACCACGTAGGTGACCGGGTTCAGCTGTTGGTGGACGACGTACGGGCCCTCCCAGGCTGCCTGAAGCTTATCCGTTGGTACGGGGACCAGCACCCACACCTTTCGACCCACATGGTAGGTCCGCTCCCGGGCGTTCTGGTCGTACCAGTGCTTCTGATCAGCCTGAGCCTGCGTCATGTTGTCATGCACCAACTGTGTCAAGGTCTGCATCTTGTCACGGAAGCGCATGACATACTCCACTATGGACACTTCAGAAGGGTTCGGCTCCTCTTCCCAGGATTCTCTTACCAACCCAAGGGGTCCCCGGACTCGCCTGCCATACAGGAGCTCGAAGGGGGAGAACCCCGTCGAGGCCTGCGGAACCTCTTGGTAAGCGAATAGCAGATGTGGGAGGTACCGCTCCCAGTCACGCCCTTGGGTCTCAACCAGCATGCATAGCATCTGTTCGAGGGTTCCATTGAAGCGTTCACACGAGCCATTGGTCTGTGGGTGATACGCACTCGATACCAGGTGCTTCACCTGCATTCTCTTACAGAGAACCTCCATTAGGTGAGACATGAATTGGGTCCCTTGATCAGTAAGCATCTCCCTGGGAAATCCAACACGTGAAAAGATAGCCAACAGGGCATCCACCACCTTATCTGCCCTAGTTGACGACAGAGCTACTGCCTCTGGGTACCGGGTAGCGTAGTCTACCACAGTAAGGATGTATTGCTTTCCAGAGCTGCTGGGGACGGCCAGCGGGCCTACAATGTCCACCGCGATCCTCTGGAAAGGCTCCTCTATCACTGGCAAAGGGATCAGGGGAGCCTTAAGAGCAGGCCCCGCCTTCCCCACTCTTTGACAGGTGATACAGGAGCGGCAGTAGTTTGACACATCTGTCCCCATCTTAGGCCAATAGAAGTGTTGAGACAGCCGGACCTTTGTTTTGCTGATCCCCAAGTGTCCAGCTAGCGGGATCTCATGGGCAATCCGTAACAACTCACCCTGGAATTGCTGCGGGACGACCAGCTGTCTTTCCCTCAACCACTCCTTTTGTGATTCTCCGGGTACTGTCTCCCGGTACAACCTTCCTCGTTCCCAGAACACCCTCTCCTTATCAGTCTCGGAGATGGTCGTCTTGGCGAGTTGTCTCAAACTCTCTAGGCTCGCATCTGTGTGCAGAGTGGCCTGAAACTCCTGGCTAGGGGAAGCCAGAAGCAATGTCAGGGTCCCTTCCCCACGGGAACCCTCTTGGACCTGCTCTGGGTCCACCTCTGGTTCAGTCACACTGATGACTGAGGAGGGTCCGGGAGGCAGACAGTTATCTGCGTTCCGGGCACTCTGACTGCGGGTGACAGCAGCTACGTAGGCTGTCTCCCCGGGGGTTTCTACAGACCATCAGCCGGCGCTGCTATGGGCTCTACCTCCCCATCCACCCCCAACACTTCAGGGGCAGTTCTACTTATGGGCTAGTTACCTTCCTCGGTGGCACTGGTCAATTTCATGGCGTCACCTTTCTCACGGTTCCCATGCATCTCCCCATTTCCTGTAGCACTGACACTTGCCCCTGCTAGGGGTTCCTCAGCCGTCTCACTCCGCAGAGCGATGTGGCTGAGCATGCCTGTACCTATGGACACATTAACCTTTGCAGAAAATTGGTTATCAGGTACAGTTGGCACAGGTACAACATTTTCACCATCAATCCTAGGGAAAAAATGGTTATCAGATGCATCATTACAAGATAAAGCATGGTCAGGTAACACATGCAATTTCCCATCATCATCAAGGTTAACGTTACCCTCATTAGTAGATTGGAGAGGGGTGTCAAGGACGTAGTATGCAACCATCCTCCCCAAATCAGTCCCCAACAAAACATCAGTGGGCAAATTATCAGACAGCCCCACTTCCTTCACCCCGCTCCCAGCACCCCAATCAATATAAACCCGGGCCATTGGCAAGGGACAGCTGATGCCCCAAATCCCAGTGACAGTTAGGGTTTTCCCCGGAATGATTTCTTCAGGGGCCGCCAGTTCAGGTCAGATGAGGGTTCGTTCAGCCCCGGTGTCCTTGAGGCCTGTAGCAACATGGCCTCCCACAGTGACGTGCTGTACGTTGTCACACACCCTCCCAGCCACACCACCCACCAAAAGAACTGCTGCATTAGGCCCTGGGGCCTTGGCTGGGGAGTTCTTCGGCTTGTCTGGACAGTAGTGACTGATATGACCAGGCCGCCTGCAGTGGAAACACTGGCGAGGTTCGGTGGTAGGTCTGGTGCTGTTGGCCACGGGGACAGGACCTCTGGTGTGTTGGCTGGCAGGGGTACTGGCGTTGGATGCAGGCTTACCTGTTATGGACCTGGTGGTTAGGAGCACCCGGAATGACCTGATGAGTAAACTAGTAATCGGAACAAGCTCTGGGAAGTGGGAACTCTGCTGACCGCAAACCCTAATCCTAATCGCACACACTAGAAATAGCCGTGGAGCGTACCTAACTCTCCCTAGACGCCTCTTAATAGCCTAAGAGCTAACTACCCCTAAAGATAGAAATAGAAGCCTAACCTTGCCTCAGAGAAATTCCCCAAAGGTAAAAGCAGCCCCCCACATATATTGACTGTGAGTTAAGAGGAAAGTCACAAACACAGGAATGAAACAGGTTTCAGCAAAGGAGGCCAGACTTCACTAAAATGGTCAGAGGATAGAAAAGAGAACTATGCGGTCAGCACAAAAGACTACAAAAAAACCACGCAGAGTAAGCAAAAAGACTCCCCACACCGACTCACGGTGTGGAGGTGCCACTCTGCACCCCAGAGCTTCCAGCTAGCAAGGGAATATCATGATAGCAAGCTGGACTAGAAATTAGCAGTACTAAGAAATATATTCAGGAAGCAGTAACAACAAATGAACTAGCAAAGACTTAGCTTCTGCTGGAATAGACAGGTCCTCAGAGAAGTCCAAGAGAGATCTGAACCAATACTGAAACATTGACAGCTGGCATCAAGTAACGATCTGAGTGGAGTTAAATAGGGAAGCCAACCTAGCAATAAACGAGACCAGCTGACAAAGCCAACCTCAGTGACCAGCAGTTCCGCTCAAAGCCACCAGAGGGAGTCCAAGAGCAGAACTAACCAAAGTACCATTCATGACCACAGGAGGGAGTCCGAGAACAGAATTCACAACAGTACCCACCCCTTGAGGAGGGGTTACCGAACCCTCACCAGGGCCCCGAGGCCGATCAGGACGAGCCAAATGAAAGGCACGAACTAAATCGGCAGCGTGGACATCGGAGGCAACAACCCAGGAATTATCCTCCTGACCATAGCCCTTCCACTTAACCAGGTACTGAAGCTTCCGTCTCGAAATACGAGAATCCAAAATTTTTTCCACCACATACTCCCCCTCAACCAACACCGGAGCAGGAGGATCAACGGAGGGAACCATAGGCGCCACGTACCTCCGCAACAACGACCTATGGAACACATTATGGATGGCAAAAGAAGCTGGAAGGACCAAACGAAATGACACAGGGTTGAGAATTTCAGAAATCTTATAAGGACCAATGAAACGAGGCTTAAACTTAGGAGAAGAAACCTTCATAGGAACATAACGAGAAGACAACCAAACCAAATCCCCAACACGAAGACGGGGACCAACACAACGACGGCGGTTAGCGAAACGTTGAGCCTTCTCCTGGGACAACGTCAGATTGTCCACTACGTGAGTCCAAATTTGCTGCAACCTGTCCACCACAGAATCCACACCAGGACAGTCAGAAAGCTCAACCTGCCCCGAAGAAAAACGAGGATGAAAACCAGAATTGCAAAAAAAAGGCGAAACCAAAGTGGCCGAGCTGGCCCGATTATCAGCCAAAGGCAAGAAGGACACCCAATCATCCTGATCAGCAGAAACAAAGCATCTCAGATATGTCTCCAAAGTCTGATTGGTTCGTTCGGTTTGGCCATTTGTCTGAGGATGGAAAGCTGAAGAAAAAGACAAATCAATGCCCATCTTAGCACAAAAGGACCGCCAAAACCTCGAAACAAACTGGGAACCTCTGTCCGACACAATGTTCTCCGGAATGCCATGCAAACGAACCACATGTTGAAAAAATAATGGCACCAAATCAGAGGAGGAAGGTAATTTAGGCAAGGGTACCAAATGGACCATCTTAGAAAAGCGATCACAAACCACCCAGATGACAGACATCCTTTGAGAGACAGGAAGATCTGAAATAAAATCCATGGAAATATGCGTCCAAGGCCTTTTCGGGACTGGCAAGGGCAAAAGCAACCCACTGGCACACACTTCCTTGAAAAAGCGGCGCTTTCTAGCCGCGAAACACGTGTCGGGGGTTGTTATCCTGGCGGGACCCTGCTCCTCTATCCCCCCCTTTGCACCCTGGTAAGCCAACTTGGTTTAATTTATTGTTTATATATCACCTTATTGGTTTGGCATTTAATAATTCTTTGCTGGTCGCTATACCGGGCTGCATTATATGGAAGGGATTTCCCTCATGCACTAATATTAATATGGGGTCTTTAGAGGGGTGGGTGCCCTCTTATATTTGCGAATCATGGTACTTACTACATACCTCTTAGTGTTACTGCTGTTTTTAAATTTCTTTGTTATAATAAAGTATTCTTTTTTACATATATATGCTCCGGTTTCTCCTATTTTTTTCCCACTGGCACAAGAACAGCAGGGCTTAGCCCGAGCACAAGTCCCACAGGACTGCACAAAAGAACGCACATCCCGTGACAAGGAAGGCCACCAAAAGGACCTAGCCACCAAATCTCTGGTCCCAAAAATCCCAGGATGACCAGCCAACACTGAGCAATGAACCTCAGAAATAACTCTGCTAGTCCATCTATCAGGGACAAATAGTTTCTCCGCTGGACAACGGTCAGGTCTATCAGCCTGAAACTCCTGCAGCACCCGCCACAAATCAGGGGAGATGGCAGACAGAATTACCCCCCTTTGAGAATACCGTCCGGCTCAGGGACTCCCGGAGAATCAGGCACAAAACTCCTAGAAAGGGCATCCGCCTTCACATTCTTAGAACCTGGAAGGTATGAGACCACAAAATCGAAACAGGAGAAAAACAGCGACCATCGAGCCTGTCTAGGATTCAACCGCTTGGCAGACTCGAGATAAGTCAGATTTTTGTGATCCGTCAAGACCACCACGCGGTGCTTGGCTCCCTCAAGCCAATGTCGCCACTCCTCGAATGCCCACTTCATAGCTAGCAGCTCCCGATTGCCAACATCATAATTACGCTCAGCAGGCGAAAACTTTCTAGAAAAGAAGGCACATGGCTTCATCACAGAGCCATCAGAACTTCTTTGAGACAAAACAGCCCCTGCTCCAATCTCAGAAGCATCAACCTCGACCTGAAAAGGGAGCGAAACATCTGGCTGACGCAACACAGGGGCCGAAGAAAAACGACGTTTAAGCTCCTGAAAAGCCTCAACGGCCGCAGAGGACCAATTCACCACATCAGCACCTTTCTTTGTCAAATCAGTCAAAGGTTTAACCACACTAGAAAAATTAGCGATGAAGCGACGGTAAAAATTAGCAAAGCCCAGGAATTTCTGAAGGCTCTTCACAGATGTAGGTTGAGTCCAATCATAAATAGCCTGAACTTTAACAGGGTCCATCTCGATAGTAGAAGGGGAAAAAAATGAAGCCCAAAAAGGAAACTTTCTGAACTCCGAAGAGACATTTAGACCCCTTCAGAAACAAGGAATTAGCACGAAAGACCTGGAATACCATTCTGACCTGTTTCGCATGAGACTCCCAATCATCTGAAAAGACCAAAATATCATCCAAATATACAATCATGAATCTATCCAGATACTTTTGGAAGATGTCATGCATAAAGGACTGAAACACAGATGGAGCATTTGAAAGCCCGAATGGCATTACCAGGTACTCAAAATGGCCCTCGGGCATATTAAATGCTGTTTTCCATTCATCGCCCTGTTTAATACGCACAAGGTTATACGCCCCTCGAAGATCTATCTTGGTGAACCAACTAGCCCCCTTAATCCGAGCAAACAAATCAGACAGCAGAGGCAAAGGGTACTGAAATGTGACCGTGATCTTATTGAGAAGACGGTAATCTATACAGGGTCTCAGAGAACCATCCTTTTTGGCCATAAAAAAGAACCCTGCTCCCAACGGTGATGAAGACGGACGAATATGCCCTTTCTCCAAGGACTCCTTTATATAACTCCGCATAGCGGCGTGCTCTGGCACAGATAAATTGAAAAGTCGGCCCTTAGGAAACTTACTACCAGGAATCAAATTTATAGCACAATCACAATCCCTATGAGGGGGTAGGACACTGGATTTGGGCTCATCAAATACATCCTGGTAATCCGACAGAAACTCAGGGACTTCAGAAGGAGTGGAAGCAGAAATTGACACCAACGGAACATCGCCATGTACCCCTTGACAACCCCAACTAGACACAGACATTGATTTCCAATCCAATACTGGATTATGAACCTGTAGCCAAGGCAAACCCAACACGACCACATCATGCAAATTATGCAACACCAAAAAGCGAATATCTTCCTGATGTGCAGGAGCCATGCACATGGTCAACTGAGTCCAGTACTGAGGTTTATTCTTGGCCAACGGCGTGGCATCAATTCCCCTTAATGGAATAGGATACTGCAAAGGCTCCAAGAAAACACCACAGCGCCTGGCAAACTCCAAGTCCATCAAATTCAGGGCAGCGCCTGAATCCACAAATGCCATAACCGAGTAGGATGACAAAGAGCAAATCAGAGTAACAGACAAAAGAAATTTAGGCTGTACAGTACCAATGGTGACAGACCTAGCGAACCGCTTAGTGCGCTTAGGACAATCAGAGATAGCATGAGTGGGGTCACCACAGTAAAAACAGCCTATTCTGACGTCTGTGTTCTTGCCGTTCAGTTCTGGTCAAAGTTCTATCACATTGCATAAGCTCAGGCCTCTGCTCAGAGGACACCGTCAAATGGTGCACAATTTTGCGCTCACGCAAACGCCGATCAATTTGGATGGCCAAGGACATTGATTCATTCAGACCAGCAGGCGTGGGGAATCCCACCATAACATCCTTAAGGGCTTCAGAAAGACCCTTTCTAAAAATTGCTGCCAGGGCACACTCATTCCATTGAGTAAGCACAGACCATTTTCTAAACTTCTGACAATATATCTCCGCTTCATCCTGACCCTGACACAAAGCTAGCAAGATTTTCTCTGCCTGATCCACTGAATTTGGTTCGTCATAAAGCAATCCAAGCGCCAGAAAAAACGCATCTACATTAAGCAATGCAGGATCTCCTGGCGCAAGGGAGAATGCCCAGTCTTGAGGGTCGCCACGCAACAAAGAAATAATAATTTTTACTTGCTGAATGGGGTCACCAGAGGAGCGGGGTTTCAAAGCAAGAAACAGTTTACAATTATTTTTGAAATTCAGAAACTTAGATCTATCCCCAGAAAACAAATCAGGAATTGGAATTCTAGGCTCTAACATCGGATTCTGAACTACATAATCTTGAATGCTTTGTGCTCTTGCAGTGAGATGATCCACACAAGAGGACAGACCTCGAATATCCATATGTACACCTGTGTCCTGAACCACCCAGAGATTAAGGGGAAAAGAGAGACAAAACACACTGCAAAGAGAAAAAAAAAATGGGTTCAGAACTTCTCTTATCCCTCTTTTGAGATGCATTAACACTTTGTGGGCCAGCTGTACTGTTATGGACCTGGTGGTTAGGAGCACCCGGAATGACCTGATGAGTAAACTAGTAATCGGAACAAGCTCTGGGAAGTGGGAACTCTGCTGACCGCAAACCCTAATCCTAATCGCACACACTAGAAATAGCCGTGGAGCGTACCTAACTCTCCCTAGACGCCTCTTCACAGCCTAAGAGCTAACTACCCCTAAAGATAGAAATAGAAGCCTAACCTTGCCTCAGAGAAATTCCCCAAAGGTAAAAGCAGCCCCCCACATATATTGACTGTGAGTTAAGAGGAAATTCACAAACATAGGAATGAAACAGGTTTCAGCAAAGGAGGCCAGACTTCACTAAAATGGTCAGAGGATAGAAAAGAGAACTATGCGGTCAGCACAAAAGACTACAAAAAAACCACGCAGAGTAAGCAAAAAGACTCCCCACACCGACTCACGGTGTGGAGGTGCCACTCTGCACCCCAGAGCTTCCAGCTAGCAAGGGAATATCATGATAGCAAGCTGGACTAGAAATTAGCAGTACTAAGAAATATATTCAGGAAGCAGTAACAACAAATGAACTAGCAAAGACTTAGCTTCTGCTGGAATAGACAGGTCCTCAGAGAAGTCCAAGAGAGATCTGAACCAATACTGAAACATTGACAGCTGGCATCAAGTAACGATCTGAGTGGAGTTAAATAGGGAAGCCAACCTAGCAATAATCGAGACCAGCTGACAAAGCCAACCTCAGTGACCAGCAGTTCCGCTCAAAGCCACCAGAGGGAATCCAAGAGCAGAACTAACCAAAGTACCATTCATGACCATAGGAGGGAGTCCGAGAACAGAATTCACAACACTTACCCCCTTCTCCAGCTTGTGGTGACTGGCTTCCGCACTTCCGATCTACAGTTGGCCTCATAGGCATCGGCAATCTGCGCTGCTTTCGTCACGTCTTTGGGCTCTCTGTCCATCACGAACTGTCGCACCTCACCTGGCCAAAGATGTAAGAACTTGTCTTTGATCATCAGGTCTCGCAGCTGTGCAAAGGTGGTCACTGACAGTCCTTGGGTCCACTGGTCAAAGTGGGTCCCCAGTCCATGCGCCACATCACCGTAGCTGTCATGTGGGCCACGTTGGAGGTTCCGGAACTTTTTACGGTACACCTCAGGTGTAAGCTGGTACTTGGCTATGAGGGCCGGCTTGATGGCCTCATAGTCACCATCTTGTTCTTGAGGGAGTGCAGCAAACGCCTCCAGAGCTTTGCCTCTCAGCCCTGGTGTCAGGTATCGTGCCCATTCATCTGTAGGCAGTCGGTACTGTCTGCAGGCTTTCTCAAAGGCCCGCAGAAAAGTGTCCAAGTCCCCATCCTTTTCCATAACAGGGAAGTGATCGGGCCGGGGCTTTGGCATCTGAGCGCTGCTGGGCTCACGGCTGGACTGGGACAACCCCTGCATTTGCAGTCGGGCCATCTGCAGCTGGTACTCCCGCTCCACTTGGGCCTCTCGCTGGGCTCGCTGGGCCTGGGCCTCTCGCTGGGCCTCTCGCTCGGCTCGGGACTCGGCCTCCTGCCGGTATTGCTGAATCAGCTGCAGACGTCCATCATGGTCATCAGTGGGGAGTTCTTCCAAGGCTGCTTGCAGGTGGGGGTCCAATTCGCCCTGATTGCTGATAGAGCCAGCATTCAGTGGTTGGACCTCTGCTGCAGCACCACGTTCGCTGGTGCTGGCTTCTGCGGCCTCTGGGCTCTGTGGCCTGGCTTGGTCTGCTTCAAATTGCACCAGTTCAGCGACCATTTGAACCTTGGTCTTGCCCTGGGAGTTCAGGCCATGGTACGTGCATATCCCAGCAAGAGCGTCCTTCTTCTGCTGGGCGTACCAGGCTTCCCCTTTCGCAGCCATGGTTGCCAAATAAAAGATAGGATAGAAAAACGAAGAGAAAGGGAGGGGATAATTACCAGTACACAATTGTCTCAGAACTAAAAAACACTGAGTTTGTTCTCCAAACTTATTTGCGCAGAGTCCTCGCAAGAACTTTGCAAGTTTTTAGTGAGGGGAATGATTGCTCAAACCAAATCACTAATGCTCTAAGATCCTACCGCCTTGCCACCAATATGTCACGATTCACACCGTGACCGTCATCCCTACGTCACGGATCGGGTGACTTTAGGCCAACAGACGGCTATCACATGTGCAGAGGCTTATCTTAGTTATCCCTCCACTCCACAATGTGATGAAAAACACACACAAGGCTATTGACCTCTTAGTTTACAGCAGGGGCTTATTTTAGGTATCCCACTGCTCTACCATATACCACGAACTGCAGGGACTTATGTATCCCGCTTACAGTTCCACTTAAAACTTGCAGCTCTCTGGCGCCCCCCTTACTGTCAGGTCAGATTAGGTACTGCACCTAGGGTAATTAGTCGCCAGAAAGGCTGCCTGCTATGTACTGGCTATTGGGCACGCTGCAGCGACGCGATAAATTACTCCCACTCAGGCAGGAACAATAATTATCAACACCGCAGTCGCTACAACACCCAAAGGCCTGCACACGGTATGCTGCCACCAGCTTCGATTAAGCGGGTCCGAAGCTAACCCAACACAGTAGCGTAATTCCCTTCAGGAGACAGGTTACGTTTTAGAACAGGAAGAACGAACTAGTATTAAATATTATACTCCATAAAGTTTAGGCAGTGTTTATAGAAAAATATTGCAAGGATGTTACAAAAAGAGACAATTGCAAATATGTACAAGGTAATTATAAAAAAACAGGGAGTACATGAGAAATCAACACTTACATGTGTTCAGAGCATTGCAGGCAACCAGGCTAGTGGAGTTTCCATCTGTCCCAGTACATTTGGACTCTGGGTAGGAACAGCTCTTCAAGTCAGACTCACATGGGCTCCAGCAGACAGATTCACTGCTGGAGTCTGGCCAAAAAACTTATAGCTGCAGCCTGTGACATCACAGAAAGGGGATGGTTTACCCAGTCCGTCCTACCTCTTCAGTCTTACTAGATTTAGCACAAGTTTCTCTAATGCCTGTATCTTCGCTACAGAACATGTCATAGTCATAACAAACCCAGCATTCATCTCGTATTAACGTTGGCATTCTAATGAGATCAAATATGTCCTATTTGTGATGCATAATTACAGAGAAATCCAAACTTTTTACCTGATGGAGTTAGAAGCTCACGCTTAGAGTGGCTGATAAATCCGCCGATGGAGATTTGCAAAATGTATTTGGTATTTTCCTACCTTAAATCATTGGTCCAATATCTTACAATAATGGGACAAAGGAAAGCATGTTTTAAAAGCGAGATGAGACCAGTTTCTGCTAGTACAACTGTCTTTGCATCTATCCCGATCGTAAAAATTCTTTTGGGAGGGGTATGAGGGATTTGGGAGCTGAAAGTCAGGAATTTGCAGCTAAAAGCCATAAAAGCTGTTGCAGAATCACTCCAAGAAGGGGGGCTTTAGCCCACAGCATGCTAGCCAGAGAAACTAACTTATGTTATTTCATACAATATCGTGACAAGACTCAATACCCCTTTACACAAAAACTCAGTCCAAGATAACCTGCTTCTCCTATGATCAGAGAAAGCTCTGTTGTATAGACCCGATACTCCTCTACACAACATCTCAATCCTTCATAACTTCCAAAACCTGCTTCTCCTATGATTTAGAGAACGCTTCGTTCTACAGACCTGATACCTCTCTACACAGCATCTCAGTCCTCCATAACCTGCTTCTCCTATGATCAGAGAAAGCTTCGTTCTACAGACCTGATACCACTGTACACAACATCTCCGTCCTCCATAACCTGCATCTCCTATGATCAGAGAAAGCTCTGTTCTACTTCTACAGACCCGATACCCCTCTACCCAACATCTCCTTGACCTGCTTCTCCAACTATAGGCGTTCCACTCAGCTCTCCAAATCACAGCTCACCCCAGAGCACTCTACCAAATTCCATCTCATCTCCAACCTTACTACTATGTATATATTTGCCCTAATTCACCTAACTCCTGGCATCTTCCCTTCATCCATTAAACACAGACCGATCCTTAATAAGCCATTCTTCAATCCATAACATTTATCCAAATATCGCCCCTTCTCTTTACTGCCATTTTCCTATAAACTCCATAAACATGTAGACATTAAATTGTCCTCCTACCTCCTCAACTACAATGTGACATCCAACCCCCAACTGTACTGATCTACTAAATGAGCCCCAGAGAAGAGGAAAAAGTGTCAACAGAGGAATAGACTGGAGAATCCTAAGTGTTGTGAAATTGGATTCTGGGCTCCCCCGGTGGCCACTTGTGGAATTTAACTTGGGTGCATCATCCCCTCTGTTCACCTGCTCCTATCAGGATGTGGGAGTCGCTATATAACCTTGCTCCTCTGTCAGTTTCTTGCCGGTCAACAATGTAATCAGAAGCCTTCTGTGCTTGTTCCTGCTACTAGACAACTCCCAGCTAAGTTGGACTTTTGTCCTTGTGTGTTTTTGCATTTTGTTCCTGTTCACAGCTGCTGTTTCGTTACTGTGTCTGGAAAGCTCTTGTGATCGGAAATTGCCACTCTGGTGTTATGAGTTAATGCTAGAGTCTTAAAGGAATTTCTAGATGGTGTTTTGATAGGTTTTTCTGCTGACCATGAAAGTGTCCTTTCTGTCTTCCTGCTATCTAGAAAGCGGACCTCGATTTTGCTAAACCTATTTTCATACTACGTTTGTCATTTCATCTAAAATCACCGCCAATATATGTGGGGGCCTCTGTCTGCCTTTTGGGAAAATTTCTCTAGAGGTGAGCCAGGACTGTCTTTTCCTCTGCTAGGATTAGGTAGTTCTCCGGCTGGCGCTGGGCATCTAGGGTTAAAAAACGTAGGCATGCTACCCGGCCACTTCTAGTTGTGCGGCAGGTTTAGTTCATGGTCAGTATAGTTTCCATCTTCCAAGAGCTAGTTCTCATATATGCTGGGCTATGTTCTCTCGCCATTGAGAATCATGACACCTAAGGAAAAGAAGTCCAATTCTGAGGATCTGCATGGAGCAAAGACAGAACAATGCTCACATGTTGACTCTCTAATCCGGACGAAAATACAATTTACATGAAGTAAAAGTAGATGGAAAACGTACTTACCATAGATCCCTGTCTAAACAGTCTGATAATTTTACCTTAGCCTCAGATGACTGATTAGGGCGTAGTAGAAGTTGTGGTGCGGAAGAAAATGCTAACCGTTGTTGCTGCTTGATGTCTACCTTGTCCAAAGACAAATTCCGGTATTGCACGTGGAATGCCCGCCAGGGCCGTGGGGTACTCGGTACAGGGTCCGGAACTTAAAGGGATGTGTCACGGCAGCGACCCGGTCCGTGGCCCTGGGAGCCCATGTAAAAGGGGTTGAATAAAGTTTGTGTTCGTGATGACACCTGTGGTATTCGGTCAGCGGTGACCGACGCTGCTAAAAGGGGTCCTCTGGGGTGATGTTATGGCAGCTAAGAAGATATAACTTTCCACAGGAGAAGTTGGGTCCCCAGGGCTCCTGGTGTGTAGATGAAGATGGTGGGTGGTGCAGTAAGACTGGTTTACTGAAGACTTCAGGCAGCCACAGTCCAGGGCACCAGATCACAGGTACAGGCAGGGTCCGGCTAGCTTGGAAGCGAGTTCAGAGTCCCCTTTACCAGGTGGAGTTAGAAGCCTTCCTACTAGCGCGGTGGTGTAGTCCCTTGCTGCCTGTGGCTTCTGTCAAGGTCCTCACTGTTCTCTCTCTCCTCCTTAAAGGTGGGACACGACCCATATGACAAGTGGCTCGAGCCTTTTTACAGGGTCTCTATCATGACCCGGGCTGTATGCGCCACTGTGTCTCCTGGGTGTTAGGGAGGACAGGTGACGTGTAGTCCAGCTGTCGTGCCGGTTTCTGCTGTGCCTCTTGGAGTCGACACAACCTCGGTCTTCCGGCCACCGATGTCTGCGCTCTGCAGGGAGGTAGCTCAGTCGCAGCTATTCTCCCCACTTCTTTCCTATCCTTTTCCTCACTGGAAACTGAAGGACTGTTTGTCCCGGACAGATGGACCAGTAGAGTTATTTCCGAGGTTCATTCTTCAGTGTTGGCGGGTCATCCTGGGATTTTTGGTACCAGGGATTTGGTGGTGAGGTCCTTTTGGTGGCCTTCCTTGTCGCGGGATGTGCGTTCCTTTGTGCAGTCCTGTGGGATTTGTGCTCGGGCTAAGCCTTGCTGTTCTCGTGCCAGTGGATTGCTTTTGCATTTGCCTGTCCCGAAGAGGCCTTGGATGCATATTTCCATGGATTTTATTTCGGATCTTCCTGTCTCTCAGAGGATGTCTGTCATCTGGGTGGTTTGTGATCGTTTTTCTAAAATGGTCCATTTGGTACCCTTGCCTAAGCTGCCTTCCTCTTCCGATTTGGTGCCACTATTTTTTCAGAATGTGGTTCGTTTACATGGTATTCTGGAGAACATTGTGTCTGACAGAGGATCCCAGTTTGTGTCCAGATTTTGGCGGTCCTTTTGTGCTAAGATGGGCATTGAGTTGTCTTTTTCATCGGCCTTCCATCCTCAGACGAATGGCCAAACCGAACGAACTAATCAGACCTTGGAAACTTATTTGAGATGTTTTGTTTCTGCTGATCAGGATGATTGGGTGACTTTTCTGCCATTGGCTGAGTTCGCCCTCAATAATCGGGCTAGTTCTGCTACTTTGGTTTCACCGTTCTTTTGCAATTCTGGGTTTCATCCTCGTTTTTCCTCGGGTCAGGTTGAGCCCTCTGACTGTCCTGGGATGGATTTTGTGGTGGATAGGTTGCAGCAGATTTGGAACCATGTGGTGGACAATTTGACGTTGTCCCAGGAGAAGGCTCAGCGCTTTTCTAACCGCCGTCGCTGTGTGGGTCCCCGACTTCGTGTGGGGGATTTGGTATGGTTGTCTTCTCGTTATGTCCCGATGAAGGTTTCCTCTCCTAAGTTCAAGCCTCGTTTCATCGGTCCTTATAAGATTTTGGAAATCCTCAACCCTGTGTCATTTCGGTTGGACCTCCCAACATCGTTTGCCATTCATAATGTGTTCCATAGGTCATTGTTGCGGAGATACGTGGTGCCTGTGGTCCCTTCTGTTGATCCTCCTGCTCCGGTCTTGGTCGAGGGGGAGTTGGAGTATGTGGTGGAGAAGATCTTGGATTCTCGTATTTCGAGACGGAAGCTTCAGTACTTAGTTAAATAGAAGAGCTATGGTCAGGAGGATAATTCCTGGGTTGTCGCCTCCGATGTCCACGCGGCCGATTTGGTTTGTGCCTTTCATTTGGCTCGTCCTGATCGGCCTGGGAGCTCTGGTGAGGGTTCGGTGACCCCTTCTCAAGGGGGGGGTACTGTTGTGAATTCCGTTCTCGGGCTCCCTCCTGTGGTCATGAGTGGTACTGTGTGAGTTTGTTCTTGGGCTCCCTCTGGTGGCCTTTAGCGATATGGCTGGGCTCAGCTGCTTCATTTCCTTCTATGCTGGGCCTATTTAACTCACCTGGACCTTCATTTGTTGCCTGCTGTGGGTGTATTCAGTCCTGTTTCTGAGCTCTCCTGAATATTCCTTGTGACCAGTCTCCTGCTGGAGAAGTTAAGTTTGTTTGTTCATTTTGCTCATTATTTCCTTGAAAACGTTTCTCTGTATATGATGAGTTCAGTCCAGCTTGCTTATATGTGATTTTTCGCTTGCTGGTTAGTTCTGGGGTGCAGAGTGCGCCCCTCACATCGTGAGTCGGTGTGGGGGTTCTTGTATTCTCTGCGTGGTTTATTTTTGATAGTTTTGTACTGACCGCACAGACTCCTATCTATTTTCAGTCTATCTAGTGTTAGCGGGCCTCATTTGCTGAACCTGTTTCATTTCTACGTTTGTCTTTTCCCCTTAACTCACCGTTATTATTTGTGGGGGGCTGACTATAACTTTGGGGTTATTTCTCTGAGGCAAGTGAGGTCTTTGCTTTCTCTCTAGGGGTAGTCAGTTTCTCAGGCTGTGAACGAGGCGTCTAGGATTTTAGGAACGCTCCACAGCTGCCTTTAGTGTTTGTGGATAGGATCAGGATTGCGGTCAGTATAGCTTCCACATCCCCAGAACTTGTCCTATATTCTGGTCATATGTGTCAGGTCAGTTTTGAGGTCCTATCACCGGATCATAACACATCACTCTCCCCATGAGGAAAGCAATGCCACTGTAACAACCAGGACCAGTATGTGAGCCATTGACGTGTCTTGCCACAGATGTATCTCTTTTATTGCGGATGTCGCCCAGATGTTCTCCTATCCTCCTCCTAAATTCTCTTATGGTTTTACCCACATAGGCCTTGCCACATCTGCAAATGATACGGTAAATTACGCCCTTGGTTTTACAATTGATGAAGTCTCTGATCTCAAAAGACTCACCGGCGCTTTCAAAACTCCTACCCACCAAGATGTGCTCACAGGCAATACATTCCCCACAGCGATAGCATCCCTTCGTTCTGGCAGGTAGCCATGTTCCCCTAACCGTAGGTGTAACAAAGTGGCTGTGTACCAGTCGGTTTCCTATCGTCCGGCTCTTTTTATAGGTAATCTGTGGTCTCTCACCTATAAACTCTCTGATGTCCTCATCCATCTGGAGGATACCCCAGTATTTCTGGATTACCTCTCTCACCATATGGGCTCCATTATCAAAGGTGCAAATAAGTCGAGCCTTCCCTGCCGAATTCTCAATTCTTTTTTTGGGGACCAAAAGTCCTCTCCTGTCTTGATTAATAGCATATCTAAATGCTTCCCTGAGTATATGGTCGGGATAACCTCTGATACGGAACCTTTGACGCAAATCGTCTGCCTTGTTTTTAAAATCTTTTTCATTTGAACAATTCCTCTTCAGCCTAAGGTACTGACCCTTAGGTATACCTTTTTTCAAGGGGTAAGGGTGATGACTGTCCCACTTTAATAAGGAATTTGTGGAGGTTGATTTACGAAAAATGGTAGTCTCCAAGGTATCACCACTCTCTGATTTTGTAATCAGGACATCCAAAAAGGCCAGTTTTTTTAGATCAATTTCATACGTTTTATCCCTGTGTGGCCTATTAATAAAAAACAACAACATAATCACGTTCCTCCATCATGTTCTCATACACTTTATGCAGTTAATAGCCTCTGTGTCTGTACTGTTACATACTTAGGCAGTTAACTGGTTCATGCAGCTTTACATGAACACCCGAGCCTTACACTATGGCTGGTCCAAATAACTAAAGCAATTGTTACCATCCACCTCTTGTGTCTCCCCTTTTCCTCATAGATTGTAAGCTTGCGAGCAGCAGGGCCCTCATTCCTCCTGGTATCTGTTTTGAACTGTGATTTCTGTTATGCTGTAATGTCTGTTGTCTGTATAAGTCCCCTCTATAAGTTGTAAAGCGCTGCGGAATATGTTGGCGCTATATAAATAAAATTATTATTATTATTATTATTATTATACGTGAACCTCAGGCCCATCTCATTGTGGTTCAAGAAGTCAATGAGCTCCTCAAAATCGGCCACGGTACCCCGCCATAGTATGAAAACATCATCTATGAACCTGACCCAAAGGTCAATTTTGCTAGTCAGATTCATAGATATCTCAGAAAAAAACGATGGTGTCCTCCCACCAGCCCAGGAACAAGTTGGCATAACTTGGCGCACATGGATTGCCCATAGCAGTGCCCCTGAGCTGGTGGAGGACTTTACCATCAAAACAAAAATAATTCTGATGCAAGACAAAATCAAGAAGAGAAATAACCAACCTGTTGTGGGGGACACACTGAAGACCTCTTGTTACCAAAAAATGTTCAACACCTCTCATGCCAAAATTGTGTGGGATAGAGGAATAAAGTGCCTCAATATCAATGCTAGCAAGGAACACACCTGGTTCTACATTGATGTTCTCAAGTTTACTTAGTAGGTCAGCCGTATCTCTCACGTATGATGGTTAGGAGCTCACAAAGGGTCTTTTTTCTCATCCACTTTCTCCTGATTGGAGTTGCGCATGCGCAGTGAACATAGGTCCGGGGAGCGCAAACCGGAAGTGACGGCGGCGTGTTTTCCTGAACGCATGCACTGCGGGGGAGAACGCAGCACCTCCGGCATCGGAGATACCTACTCATAGCAATGGCGGTATAACGCCATGGAACACCACGTGGTCCTAATGAAATAGAGGTAGGACGCCATATAACTACTTGTTTAGAAGAAGAGGAAACTATTTAAGGGGGTACACTACCGTCCTGTGTCTCACCCTACCATTTAGTCTATGCTAAAAACCAGAAGCATCGGACACATAGCAGCCACCTCCCAATGGAGGGGCGCTTTTTCTAAATAGAATATCCCACAATTTTGTATTTCCCCTGATGAGCCTCACTGACGTGAGAGGAAACGCGTAGGGCAGTTTAATTCTTTTGTGTGGTGGGTACAAATATTTAGCCTGACTTGGGTACTGCCCTTGTCAGGGCAGGAGCAATACAGGGGCACGATTGGGGTAGTATAGTCATTGTCTTTCTCCCCCCTCCTCCTCAAGCATCAATTGGCTCCTGTCAAGAACTAACAATCAATTTGGTGAGACAAAACCATTTTTTTTATTGAGCACTGGTATGCACTGTCTGCACTTTATCACGCTTTTTGTTCATCATAGATCAGACCTAAACTGTCAAAAAAGGCATCAATGGAAAATCTTTCTGGGGCTTGTGGAGACAAAGAAAATACCCAGGTCTGAGGACCTCCTCGCAGTAGGGACATGATTATTCCCACCCACTGGAACTCCTCCCCTGACGACTCGGGTTGCAGGGTAAAAAATAACTTACTGCTCTCCCTGAATACTCTAAACTGGTCTTTCTCACCTGAAAATTTATCAAGGAGGGATATGACAGGTTTGGGAGAGACCAACTGTACATCAGAGGCTACTGACGTCACAGCCACTGACGGCAGTGGGGGTCTATGGGAGGTCTTCATCATGTTATTTATCTGACCCTGCAACTTATATTGCGATGACTGCAGACTCTGGCAATCCTTTTTCAGATCCTGAGTCATCTGCATCAAATTCGCGACCTGGTCACAAAGCGTGTGAACAGGATCCATGCTGGCGAAAAAGAAAAATGTAGCGGCCAGATGTAATGTGACGCTAGTCACTTCTCATAGCTAAGCCATGAGTCAGAGTGGTCAGGGTGTCCAAGGTCAGAAGCCAGGAGGGTACGTCATAAACAGAAGGAAGAGACAAAAGTGTAGTCAGGTAACGTTCTGAGCTCAGAGTACCGGGAGTATAATGGATCAGAACTGAAGGGGTTAAACAAGCGGATGGTCAGAACGAAGTCCATGGCCAGGCAACAGATCAAACATATAGAACTCAAGGCACAGGGAGCACAAAAAGCACAAACCTCACAAGATGAATGTACATCTGGCAGTGGTCTGGGAGAAGCTGCTCAGTTAAGTAGGCATGGCCATTACCCGGGATAGTGAATACCTGAGACAGCCGATGCCTCCCAGTCACAGAATGGCTAGTCGAACTGTCAATAAACACACCGACAGCCAGCACGCCCCTGAACCAGACTGAACGGTCATGCTGTCAATCAAAGTACTGATGTCATGCTGCTGCAATGCATGTAGGTGCAGGCTTCACTAGATGGCAGTAGAGTGGAAGCAGGTCTGCACTTAAACAGAGCTAACCTGCAGTGCAGCAGTGAGGCTACAAATCCTAGACTGTAGCGCAGTACCAAAGGAATAAGCAAACTCGCGGTCAGAGACAAGCCAGGGGGTCTGTAACGGTCAGGAGCTGATAAGCCAAAAGACAAACGACAGAAACAGGTCAGGAAACGAGCCAAGTCAAAACCAGGGAGTCTGCACATTAAAGGGGAACACTGAGTCAAGATGGGAATAGGGGAAAACAGAGACACGGGTTCAGACAGCAAACACAGCAGGAGCAATCAGAGCAATCAGAGTCAGCTACAGCAGCACTAGGCAAAAACTATAACTGACATCACCTGCAAGACACAGAGGGGCTAAATAGCCGACCAGAACCTAGACAGAGGCTGAGAAAGGTTAACTCCTGACATCACATACAGGGAAAAAGGGAAAACAGGACTCAAAACCTGGTCTGGATCATGACAACTGACAGCTTCAGCATGCCCCTGTACCAGATTGGACAGCCGAGTGGTCAGTAACTGCATCCTAGACACCATGAGGGGATGAGGGGTGTTACCGTGACACCGGTCTCGAATATCGACACCCCAGCTGCGATCCAGAGGATACCATTTGCTTTCCATTTGTGAGTTTCTTTGGACATTAAAGACTTTTGCTTTGAATAGTTTGGTTATCATCAAAAAATATTAGTCTGAAGGTACCTTTAGCAAAGTTGGGCCCTAAATTTATTGACCCTTACGAAATTCTGGAGGGAATCCACCCAGTTGCCTTTAGATTAAAGCTTCCTCCATCACTCCGTATTCCAAATGTTTTTCACAAGTCCCTGTTGAAAGAATTCACTTCTTCAGTATTGTCTCCCTCATCTCTGCCTCCTCCATTCAGTGATGGAGGGTTAGAGTATGAGGTGCAGAGGATCGTGGATTCTCGAAGGGTCTGAAATTCCCTCCAATATTTTGCTCACTGGAAGGAATACGGACCCAAAGAGAAAGTCTGCCTCATTCCATGAAGTCGGATTGTCTGATCAGGGCATTCCATCACAGGTTTCCTGGGAATTCTGGGGTCCGGTGGCCCCCTTAAAGATGGGAAACTGTCCCAATTCCTCCTATTTGAGTGTCTGGATGCAGTGAATGACCGTTCTGCAGTCCTAGCTAGGAATGGGCCATGCTGAGCTATCAGTGTCTGTTGTATCAGTTTAGGGGACAGCGCCAGGATGTAGGATCAGAGACAGGAGGAGGAGGACAGCGCCAGAAGGTAGAGGGAGGACAGCCCCAGGAGGGAGGATCAGGGTCAGGAGGGGGAGGACAGCCCCAGGAGGGAGGATCAGGGTCAGGAGGGGGAGGACAGCCACAGGAGGGAGGATCAGGGTCAGGAGAGGGAGGACAGCACCAGGAGGGAGGGTCAGGGTCAGGAGGGGGAGGACAGCACCAGGAGGGAGGATCAGGGTCAGGAGAGGGAGGACAGCACCAGGAGGGAGGATCAGGGTCAGGAGAGGGAGGACAGTGCCAGAAGGTAGGGGGAGGACAGTGCCAGGAGGGAGGATCAGGTTCAGGAGGGGGGACAGCACCAGGAGGGAGGCTCAGGGTCAGGAGAGGGAGGACAGCACCAGGAGAGAGGATCAGGGTCAGGAGGGGGAGGACAGCACCAGGAGGGAGGATCAGGGTCAGGAGAGGGAGGACAGCACCAGGAGGGAGGATCAGGGTCAGGAGGGGGAGGACAGCACCAGGAGGGAGGATCAGGGTCAGGAGGGGGAGGACAGCACCAGGAGGGAGGATCAGGGTCAGAAGAGGGAGGACAGCACCAGGAGGGAGGATCAGGGTCAGGAGGGGGAGGACAGCACCAGGAGGGAGGATCAGGGTCAGGAGGGGGAGGACAGCACCAGGAGGGAGGATCAGGGTCAGGAGGGGGAGGACAGCACCAGGAGGGAGGATCAGGGTCAGGAGAGGGAGGACAGCACCAGGAGGGAGGATCAGGGTCAGGAGGGGGAGGACAGAACCAGGAGGGAGGATCAGGGTCAGGAGGGGGAGGACAGCACCAGGAGGGAGGATCAGGGTCAGGAGGGGGAGGACAGCCCCAGGAGGGAGGCTCAGGGTCAGGAGAGGGACAGCACCACGAAGGAGGGAGAGGACAGCCCCAGGAGGGAGGCTCAGGGTCAGGAGGGGGAGGACAGCGCCAGGAGGGAGGCTCAGGGTCCGGAGGGGGGGCAGCACCAGGAGGGAGGGGGAGGATAGTGCCAGGAGGGAGGCACCGACCTGACACTGCCTGTAGTCACTGAGCACAATCCTGATCACAGGTATCAGTGTAATCAGTATAACGGCACCGACCTGATACTGTCTGTAGTCACTGAGCACAATCCTGATCACAGGTATCAGTGTAATCAGTATAACGGCACCGACCTGACACTGTCTGTAGTCACTGAGCACAATCCTGATCACAGGTATCAGTGTAATCAGTATAACGGCACCGACCTGACACTGTAGTCACTGAGCACAATCCTGATCACAGGTATCAGTGTAATCAGTATAACGGCACCGACCTGACACTGTCTGTAGTCACTGAGCACAATCCTGATCACAGGTATCAGTGTAATCAGTATAACGGCACCGACCTGACACTGCCTGTAGTCACTGAGCACAATCCTGATCACAGGTATCAGTGTAATCAGTATAACGGCACCGACCTGATACTGTCTGTAGTCACTGAGCACAATCCTGATCACAGGTATCAGTGTAATCAGTATAACGGCACCGACTGTTGTGATTTTGCTTTTTGCTCCCTCTAGTGGTCATTAGTGATTTGACTCTGGAGCGTCTGTCTTTTCCTATATCCTCACCTGGGCCGTTAGTTCAGGGGCGTTGCTATATAAGCTCCCTGGACCTTCAGTTCAATGCCTGGCATCGTTGAAATCAGAGCTAATCTGTTGTGCTCTTGTCCTCTGATCCTGGTTCCTGTTTTTCAAGCTAAGTCTGCTTCTTTGCTTTTTGCTTTTGTTTTGTTTGGTATTTTTGTCCAGCTTGTTCCTATCTGTATCCTGACCTTTGCTGGAAGCTCTAGGGGGCTGGTGTTCTCCCCCCGGACCGTTAGACGGTTCGGGGGTTCTTGAATCTCCAGCGTGGATTTTTATAGGGTTTTTGTTGACCAGATAAGTTATCTTGCTATATTCTGCTATTAGTAAGCTGGCCTCTCTTTGCTGAACCTGGTTCATTTCTGTGTTTGTCATTTCCTCTTACCTCACCGTTATTATTTGTGGGGGGCTTGTATCTTGCTTTGGGGTCCCTTTCTCTGGAGGCAAGAGAGGTCTTTGTTTTCTTCTCCTAGGGGTAGTTAGATTCTCCGGCTGGCGCGAGTCATCTAGCGATCACCGTAGGCATGATCCCCGGCTACTTCTAGTGTTGGCGTTAGGAGTAGCTATTTGGTCAACCCAGTTACCACAGCCCTATGAGCTGGATTTTTGTATCTTGCAGACTTACACGTTCCTCTGAGACCCTGTCCACTGGGGTCATAACAGTATGCCAGGCCAGTATTAAATGTTTAATGCATTGCAGAAGTGGGATTATAAGAAAGAAAATTTTGAGGTTTTTTTTTCCCTCTCTCATTTTTTTTTTTTCTTTTCCCCTTTACCTCAGAGTGGCTTAAGCTTGCTGCAGACATGAATGTCCAGACCTTGATTACAAGTGTGAACCAGCTTGCCGCTCGTGTGCAGGGTATACAAGATTATGTTACCAGAAATCCTAGGTCTGAACCCAAGATTCCGATTCCTGAACTGTTTTCAGGAGACCGATTTAAGTTTAGGAATTTCAGGAATAATTGTAAATTATTTTTGTCCCTGAAACCTTGTTCGTCTGGAGACTCTGCTCAACAAGTAAAAATTGTTATTTCATTCTTACGGGGTGACCCTCAGGATTGGGCTTTTTCGTTGGCGCCAGGAGATCCGGCATTGGCTGATATTGATGCGTTTTTTCTGGCGCTCGGTTTACTTTATGAGGAACCCAATCTTGAGATTCAGGCAGAGAAAGCCTTGCTGGCTATGTCTCAGGGCCAGGACGAGGCTGAGGTGTATTGCCAAAAATTTCGGAAATGGTCCGTGCTGACACATTGGAACGAGTGTGCACTGGCCGCTAATTTTAGAAATGGCCTTTCTGAGGCCATTAAGAATGTTATGGTGGGTTTTCCCATTCCCACAGGTCTGAATGATACCATGTCCCTGGCTATTCAAATTGACCGGCGGTTGCGGGAGCGCAAAACCGCAAATTCCCTCATGTTGTTGTCTGAACAGACACCTGATGTGATGCAATGTGATAGAAAAACCGCAAATTCCCTCATGGTGTTGTCTGAACAGACACCTGATGTGATGCAATGTGATAGAAAAACCGCAAATTCCCTCATGGTGTTGTCTGAACAGACACCTGATTTAATGCAATGTGATAGAATCCTGACTAGAAATGAGAGGAAAATTCATAGACGCCGGAATGGCTTGTGCTACTACTGTGGTGATTCTACACATGTTATCTCAGCATGCTCTAAACGTATAGCTAAGGTTGTTAGTCCTGTCACCGTTGGTAATTTGCATCCTAAGTTTATTCTGTCTGTAACTTTGATTTGCTCACTGTCATCTTATCCTGTCATGGCGTTTGTAGATTCAGGTGCTGCCCTGAGTCTTATGGATCTCTCATTTGCTAAGCGCTGTGGTTTTATTCTTGAACCATTAGAAAATCCTATTCCTCTTAGGGGTATTGATTCTACACCATTGGCAGAAAATAAGCCGCAGTATTGGACACAGGTTACCATGTGCATGACTCCTGAACACCGCGAGGTGATACGTTTTCTCGTTCTACATAAAATGCATGATTTGGTTGTTTTGGGGCTGCCATGGTTACAGACCCATAATCCAGTCCTTGACTGGAAGGCTATGTCAGTGTCTAGTTGGGGCTGTCGTGGTATTCATGAGGATTCCCTGCCTGTGTCTATTGCTTCTTCTACGCCTTCGGAAGTTCCAGAGTACTTGTCTGATTATCAGGATGTCTTTAGCGAGTCCAGGTCCAGTGCATTGCCTCCTCATAGGGAATGTGACTGTGCAATAGATTTGATTCCAGGCAGTAAATTTCCTAAGGGAAGACTGTTTAATCTGTCGGTACCTGAACATACCGCTATGCGTTCATATATCAAGGAGTCTCTGGAGAAAGGACACATCCGTCCGTCTTCTTCCCCTCTTGGTGCGGGATTCTTTTTTGTGGCAAAAAAGGACGGATCTTTGAGGCCTTGTATTGACTATCGGCTTTTAAATAAGATCACTGTCAAATTTCAGTATCCTTTGCCGCTGTTGTCTGACTTGTTTGCCCGGATTAAAGGTGCCAAGTGGTTTACCAAGATAGACCTTCGTGGTGCGTACAACCTTGTGCGCATTAAGCAAGGGGATGAATGGAAAACCGCATTCAATACGCCCGAAGGTCATTTTGAGTACTTGGTGATGCCTTTTGGGCTCTCTAATGCCCCTTCAGTTTTTCAGTCCTTTATGCATGACATTTTCCGGAACTATCTGGATAAATTTCTGATCGTTTATCTGGATGATATTCTGTTTTTTTCTGATAATTGGGACTCGCATGTGGAGCAGGTCAGGATGGTCTTTAAAATTTTGCGTGAAAATTCTTTGTTTGTCAAGGGCTCAAAGTGTCTTTTTGGTGTACAGAAGGTTCCCTTTTTGGGGTTCATTTTTTCCCCTTCTGCTGTGGAGATGGACCCAGTCAAGGTCCGAGCTATTCTTGATTGGACTCAGCCCTCGTCAGTTAAGAGTCTTCAGAAGTTCTTGGGTTTCGCTAACTTCTACCGTCGTTTTATCGCTAACTTTTCTAGCATTGTGAAACCTTTGACGGATATGACCAAGAAGGGCTCCGATGTGGTTAATTGGGCTCCTGCTGCCGTGGAGGCTTTCCAGGAGTTGAAACGTCGGTTTACTTCGGCGCCTGTTTTGTGCCAGCCTGATGTCTCGCTTCCCTTTCAAGTTGAGGTGGATGCTTCAGAGATTGGAGCAGGGGCCGTTTTGTCGCAGAGAGGCCCTGGTTGCTCTGTTATGAGACCTTGCGCCTTTTTCTCTAGGAAGTTTTCGCCTGCGGAGCGAAATTATGATGTGGGCAATCGGGAGTTGTTGGCCATGAAATGGGCATTTGAGGAGTGGCGTCATTGGCTCGAGGGTGCTAAGCATCGTGTGGTGGTCTTGACTGATCACAAAAATCTGATGTATCTCGAGTCTGCTAAACGCCTGAATCCTAGACAGGCCCGCTGGTCATTGTTTTTCTCCCGTTTTGACTTTGTTGTCTCGTATTTACCAGGTTCAAAGAATGTGAAGGCCGATGCTCTTTCCAGGAGCTTTGTGCCTGATGCTCCTGGAGTCGCTGAACCTGTTGGTATTCTTAAGGATGGTATTATCTTGTCAGCTATTTCTCCTGATCTGCGACGTGTGTTGCAGAGATTTCAGGCTGATAGGCCTGATTCTTGTCCACCTGACAGACTGTTTGTGCCTGATAAGTGGACCAGCAGAGTCATTTCCGAGGTTCATTCCTCGGTGTTGGCAGGTCACCCAGGAATTTTTGGCACCAGAGATCTGGTGGCCAGATCCTTTTGGTGGCCTTCCTTGTCTAGGGATGTGCGGTCATTTGTACAGTCCTGTGGGACTTGTGCTCGAGCTAAGCCTTGCTGTTCTCGTGCCAGCGGGTTGCTCTTGCCCTTGCCTGTCCCTAAGAGACCTTGGACACATATCTCCATGGATTTCATTTCTGATCTTCCGGTGTCTCAGGGCATGTCTGTTATCTGGGTGATATGTGATCGCTTCTCCAAGATGGTCCATTTGGTTCCTTTGCCTAAACTGCCTTCCTCTTCCGATCTGGTTCCTGTGTTTTTCCAGAACGTGGTTCGTTTGCACGGCATCCCTGAGAATATTGTGTCAGACAGAGGATCCCAGTTCGTTTCCAGATTCTGGCGATCCTTTTGTAGTAGGATGGGCATTGACTTGTCGTTTTCGTCTGCTTTCCATCCTCAGACTAATGGACAGACGGAGCGAACTAATCAGACTTTGGAGGCTTATTTGAGGTGTTTTGTCTCTGCTGATCAGGACGATTGGGTGACCTTCTTGCCGTTAGCTGAGTTTGCCCTTAATAATCGGGCTAGTTCCGCCACCTTGGTTTCGCCGTTTTTCTGCAACTCTGGTTTCCACCCTCGTTTTTCTTCGGGTCATGTGGAACCTTCTGACTGCCCTGGGGTGGATTCTGTGGTGGATAGGTTGCAGCGGATCTGGAATCTTGTGGTGGACAACTTGAAGTTGTCACAGGAGAGGGCTCAGCGCTTTGCCAACCGCCGCCGCGGTGTGGGTCCCCGACTACGTGTTGGGGATTTGGTGTGGCTTTCTTCCCGCTTTGTTCCTATGAAGGTTTCCTCTCCCAAATTTAAACCTCGTTTTATTGGTCCTTACAAGATATTGGAAATTCTTAATCCTGTATCCTTTCGCCTGGATCTACCTGTGTCGTTTGCTATCCACAACGTGTTTCATAGGTCCTTGTTGCGGCGGTACGTTGTGCCTGTGGTTCCTTCTGCTGAGCCTCCTGCTCCGGTGTTGGTTGAGGGCGAGTTGGAGTACGTGGTGGAGAAGATCTTGGATTCTCGTCTCTCCAGGCGGAGGCTTCAGTACCTGGTCAAGTGGAAGGGCTATGGTCAGGAAGATAATTCCTGGGTGGTCGCCTCTGATGTTCATGCGGCCGATTTAGTTCGTGCCTTTCATGCCGCTCATCCTGATCGCCCTGGTGGTCGTGGTGAGGGTTCGGTGACCCCTCACTAAGGGGGGGGGTACTGTTGTGATTTTGCTTTTTGCTCCCTCTAGTGGTCATTAGTGATTTGACTCTGGAGCGTCTGTCTTTTCCTATATCCTCACCTGGGCCGTTAGTTCAGGGGCGTTGCTATATAAGCTCCCTGGACCTTCAGTTCAATGCCTGGCATCGTTGAAATCAGAGCTAATCTGTTGTGCTCTTGTCCTCTGATCCTGGTTCCTGTTTTTCAAGCTAAGTCTGCTTCTTTGCTTTTTGCTTTTGTTTTGTTTGGTATTTTTGTCCAGCTTGTTCCTATCTGTATCCTGACCTTTGCTGGAAGCTCTAGGGGGCTGGTGTTCTCCCCCCGGACCGTTAGACGGTTCGGGGGTTCTTGAATCTCCAGCGTGGATTTTTATAGGGTTTTTGTTGACCAGATAAGTTATCTTGCTATATTCTGCTATTAGTAAGCTGGCCTCTCTTTGCTGAACCTGGTTCATTTCTGTGTTTGTCATTTCCTCTTACCTCACCGTTATTATTTGTGGGGGGCTTGTATCTTGCTTTGGGGTCCCTTTCTCTGGAGGCAAGAGAGGTCTTTGTTTTCTTCTCCTAGGGGTAGTGAGATTCTCCGGCTGGCGCAAGTCATATAGCGATCACCGTAGGCATGATCCCCGGCTACTTCTAGTGTTGGCGTTAGGAGTAGCTATTTGGTCAACCCAGTTACCACAGCCCTATGAGCTGGATTTTTGTATCTTGCAGACTTACACGTTCCTCTGAGACCCTGTCCACTGGGGTCATAACAACCGACCTGACACTGTAGTCACTGAGCACAATCCTGATCACAGGTATCAGTGTAATCAGTATAACGGCACCGACCTGACACTGTAGTCACTGAGCACAATCCTGATCACAGGTATCAGTGTAATCAGTATAACGGCACCGACCTGACACTGTCTGTAGTCACTGAGCACAATCCTGATCACAGGTATCAGTGTAATCAGTATAACGGCACCGACCTGACACTGTCTGTAGTCACTGAGCACATTCCTGACCACAGGTATCAGTGTAATCAGTATAACGGCACCGACCTGACACTGTCTGTAGTCACTGAGCACAATCCTGATCACAGGTATCAGTGTAATCAGTATAACGGCACCGACCTGACACTGTCTGTAGTCACTGAGCACAATCCTGATCACAGATATCAGTGTAATCAGTATAACGGCACCGACCTGACACTGTCTGTAGTCACTGAGCACAATCCTGATCACAGGTATCAGTGTAATCAGTATAACGGCACCGACCTGACACTATCTGTAGTCACTGAGCACAATCCTGATCACAGGTATCAGTGTAATCAGTATAACGGCACCGACCTGACACTGTAGTCACTGAGCACAATCCTGATCACAGGTATCAGTGTAATCAGTATAACGGCACCGACCTGACACTGTCTGTAGTCACTGAGCACAATCCTGATCACAGGTATCAATGTAATCAGTATAACGGCACCGACCTGACACTGTCTGTAGTCACTGAGCACAATCCTGATCACAGGTATCAGTGTAATCAGTATAACGGCACCGACCTGATACTGTCTGTAGTCACTGAGCACAATCCTGATCACAGGTATCAGTGTAATCAGTATAACGGCACCGACCTGACACTGTCTGTAGTCACTGAGCACAATCCTGATCACAGGTATCAGTGTAATCAGTATAACGGCACCGACCTGACACTGTAGTCACTGAGCACAATCCTGATCACAGGTATCAGTGTAATCAGTATAACGGCACCGACCTGACACTGTCTGTAGTCACTGAGCACAATCCTGATCACAGGTATCAGTGTAATGAGTATAACGGCACCGACCTGACACTGCCTGTAGTCACTGAGCACAATCCTGATCACAGGTATCAGTGTAATCAGTATAACGGCACCGACCTGATACTGTCTGTAGTCACTGAGCACAATCCTGATCACAGGTATCAGTGTAATCAGTATAACGGCACCGACCTGACACTGTAGTCACTGAGCACAATCCTGATCACAGGTATCAGTGTAATCAGTATAACGGCACCGACCTGACACTGTAGTCACTGAGCACAATCCTGATCACAGGTATCAGTGTAATCAGTATAACGGCACCGACCTGACACTGTCTGTAGTCACTGAGCACAATCCTGATCACAGGTATCAGTGTAATCAGTATAACGGCGCCGACCTGACACTGTCTGTAGTCACTGAGCACATTCCTGACCACAGGTATCAGTGTAATCAGTATAACGGCACCGACCTGACACTGTCTGTAGTCACTGAGCACAATCCTGATCACAGGTATCAGTGTAATCAGTATAACGGCACCGACCTGACACTGTCTGTAGTCACTGAGCACAATCCTGATCACAGATATCAGTGTAATCAGTATAACGGCACCGACCTGACACTGTCTGTAGTCACTGAGCACAATCCTGATCACAGGTATCAGTGTAATCAGTATAACGGCACCGACCTGACACTGTCTGTAGTCACTGAGCACAATCCTGATCACAGGTATCAGTGTAATCAGTATAACGGCACCGACCTGACACTGTAGTCACTGAGCACAATCCTGATCACAGGTATCAGTGTAATCAGTATAACGGCACCGACCTGACACTGTCTGTAGTCACTGAGCACAATCCTGATCACAGGTATCAATGTAATCAGTATAACGGCACCGACCTGACACTGTCTGTAGTCACTGAGCACAATCCTGATCACAGGTATCATTGTAATCAGTATAACGGCACCGACCTGACACTGTAGTCACTGAGCACAATCCTGATCACAGGTATCAGTGTAATCAGTATAACGGCACCGACCTGACACTGTCTGTAGTCACTGAGCACAATCCTGATCACAGGTATCAGTGTAATCAGTATAATGGCACCGACCTGACACTGTAGTCACTGAGCACAATCCTGATCACAGGTATCAGTGTAATCAGTATAACGGCACCGACCTGACACTGTAGTCACTGAGCACAATCCTGATCACAGGTATCAGTGTAATCAGTATAACGGCACCGACCTGACACTGTCTGTAGTCACTGAGCACAATCCTGATCACAGGTATCAGTGTAATCAGTATAACGGCACCGACCTGACACTGTCTGTAGTCACTGAGCACATTCCTCACCACAGGTATCAGTGTAATCAGTATAACGGCACCGACCTGACACTGTCTGTAGTCACTGAGCACAATCCTGATCACAGGTATCAGTGTAATCAGTATAACGGCACCGACCTGACACTGTCTGTAGTCACTGAGCACAATCCTGATCACAGATATCAGTGTAATCAGTATAACGGCACCGACCTGACACTGTCTGTAGTCACTGAGCACAATCCTGATCACAGGTATCAGTGTAATCAGTATAACGGCACCGACCTGACACTGTCTGTAGTCACTGAGCACAATCCTGATCACAGGTATCAGTGTAATCAGTATAACGGCACCGACCTGACACTGTAGTCACTGAGCACAATCCTGATCACAGGTATCAGTGTAATCAGTATAACGGCACCGACCTGACACTGTCTGTAGTCACTGAGCACAATCCTGATCACAGGTATCAGTGTAATCAGTATAACGGCACCGACCTGACACTGTCTGTAGTCACTGAGCACAATCCTGATCACAGGTATCAGTGTAATCAGTATAACGGCACCGACCTGACACTGTCTGTAGTCACTGAGCACAATCCTGATCACAGGTATCAATGTAATCAGTATAACGGCACCGACCTGACACTGTCTGTAGTCACTGAGCACAATCCTGATCACAGGTATCATTGTAATCAGTATAACGGCACCGACCTGACACTGTAGTCACTGAGCACAATCCTGATCACAGGTATCAGTGTAATCAGTATAACGGCACCGACCTGACACTGTCTGTAGTCACTGAGCACAATCCTGATCACAGGTATCAGTGTAATCAGTATAACGGCACCGACCTGACACTGTAGTCACTGAGCACAATCCTGATCACAGGTATCAGTGTAATCAGTATAACGGCACCGACCTGACACTGTCTGTAGTCACTGAGCACAATCCTGATCACAGGTATCAGTGTAATCAGTATAACGGCACCGACCTGACACTGCCTGTA